>NC_063349.1:26143670-26200021 GCF_021869965.1 Rhincodon typus | reverse complement strand
ATTTCTGAAGAAGGGTCTAGGCCCGAAATGTCAGCTTTCCTGCTCCTCTGATGCTGCTTGGCCTGCTGTATTCATCCAGCTTCTGCACCTTGTTATCTCAGATTTTCCAGCATCTGCAGTTCCTGCTATCTCTGATAAGTGGTGAGGAGGGTTTATGTTTATTTAGATAAATTAAGTGAGTGGGCAAATGCATGGCAGATGCAGTAAAGCATAGATAAATGTGAAGTTGTTTATTTTGATAGGAAAACAGAATGGCAAAGTATAGTTTAAATGGTGATAGCTTAGGAAATCTTGATGCACGAAAGGGACCTGGATGGCCTTGTACGCTGCTCACTGAAAGCAAGTAGACAATTAAGAACATAAATTGCATGCTAGCCTTCATTGCAAGAGAGCGTTGGAGTACAGAATCAAGGAAATCTTGCTGCAGCTGGACTGTGCCTTGATGAGACCACAACTGGAGCATTATACACTGCTCTGGTTTCCTCACCCAAGGTATACTTTTTGTAGAGGGAGTGCAGCAAAGGTTCACCAGATAAATTCCTTTTGGGGTTGTTGATTAGGAGAGATTGGGTCAACTGGTACTAGTCACTGAAGTTTAAAAGAATGAGTTGCCTTCTCATTCTTGAGTATGCAAGACTGATGGTTTCCTTTTGCCAAGTTTGGAGGGGTGGGATTGGTGGTGCCAGCTTAGGGCAAGTGGTCATAGTCTCAGGATGCAATGTAGGCTGTTTTGGAATTTGAAGAAATTTCTTCAGAGTATGGTGAACTGGTAGAATTGGAACTCTCTGGAAGACTGTGAAGGGCAAGTTACTGAATATATTTTTCACTAGAATGAAGTCACCATATACCGCAAATGGATTTATTGAACCCCACACAGCCCAGGATGAGTTTGCCAAATGGGTACTCTCCCACACCATTCTCAGGGGCTCCCAGTCTCTTCAGGTTGGTGATGTGATCTCAAAGCTACTTGATCATTTTCACTTGCTCATCCAAGCAGTGCTTTTGGAATATATTTGAGAATAAATAGTTAGGTTTCTAGAGGCTAAAGGTGATAAGAGGCATGGGAAGAGCATTGAAATAAATGACCAGCCATGATCATCAATGGTGGAATTGGTCAATGGACTCAAGGGCCTGTTTCAGTCCTATGTTTTACTAGTGCACTTTGGATCATCTATAAGGTGCACAGCAGCAGCTCACCAAGGCTTTATCAATGCCAACTCAAATTCTCAACCTCCATCACCAGATAAACTAGAATACCAGGTGTGAGGGAATATCACAATCTCCATTTTTTCCTTCAAGTAATACACTACTCTGACTTGGAAATATTTCAGCATTGCTTTGTTATTTCTGAGTTACAATTCAGAAACTTCTTTCCTAACAATACTGTAGGAGCACCTTCACAGACAGACCACAGCTGTTCAAAAAATGTTCACTATAACCTTCTGATAGGCAGTTAGGGGTGGACAATGAATGTTTGCCAGTAATGTCATATCCAATGAGTGCATAAACAAAAACCAATATTTGAGTCATACTTATGTGCAAAATAATTAACTTATGCATTAGAAAACAGCAGTATAATGTTATAAAATATATGGAAGATGTTTCTTCAAACGGAGTATACGTCAGAAAAAACTTATTACAAAATCATAGGAGCATATAGCACAGAAGGAAACCATTCAGTCCATTATGATTGTGCCAGCTTTCTGAAAGCGCTATTTAATTAGTCACAATGCTGCGCTGTTTAGCCTGCAATTCTTTTCATCTCAAGTATTTAAAGCACTTGAAGTTTGTTAACATTAGAATAATTGAAATGTTTGGTTTCAATAGGAGCCTTAATGATAAATCACGAAGATCTGTATTAATCCATGAAAGACATGTATTAATCAAAAACTAGTTTTTGTAAATAAGTTTCTCTTTCTGGGAGCAGTTTGATCATCTGAAGTTACTACACTCATAAGAATGTGAAATTTAATCATAGGATGCTAATATAAAACAATCACCTGTTATGCAAAGGAAGATACTATGTACATATTTTATATCAATTATAGATAGTTTAATACATTTACGACGTAGCTATTGGTCGGAATAACAGCATTTTGGGATCCAGCCAAACAACCCTGTTTACATTGCTTGGCTCCTCACTGACTGAAACTTTAACCATCATGTTTAGGAGAGATCTCTGTGCATGCTTGAATACACATATGCGTAGAGCTGCCTCCCAAAAGTTGGGAACAATAACTTGCATTTACAAACAACAAGAAATTTGATTTGTGAAAGAAAGGGGGAGAGAAAACTTTCATGTTTAAAGTCGGTTACATTTAGAATGACTGACATTTTCCGCAATGAATAAAGACCAGAATTTAGGTTGCAGTGCGTATGTTTATTGTTTGCTCCCGTCCCCGCTCCTGATACGTAGCAGCAAACTTCTCCACGCCCTCCTATTAACTGCGATCCCATTTGGGAGAGTAGCACTTCACAATTAAATGTCCAACTATCAAGTTCCAAGTAGGCCAACTTTCCAATATTTTTATTATTATTTTTGCTTAAGTATTTGAAATTCTTTTAGATTAATTACTATGGGTTTATTGGCCTTAAAATTAAAAGTTCGTTCTATTTTGAATGAGGGACGCGTGGAGGCTCATGACACATAATGCCTGAATTTTGAGACCGGAGACTCTCCAGCTGGTAACTCGAGGCCTCATTATGACAGGGCTTGGAAAGCTGAACAGCTTCTGAGGAAAGAGAAATAAAAGATTAGGCCGCTATTAGTATCGCAGAGGTCTTCGGGTAAATTAGTTTTGTGTTTAAGACGCGGTTCAGATTAGGGTTTGGAGAACTCTAGGATCAGGGCTGGGGTCAAGGGATGTGATCTGGATTGGGGGAATGATTACATGTGAAGTTAGGAGAACTCTGCTTTAAAGTAAATGTTGTAAAACGTTTTATGGGCTTCCCGGTAATCCCAAAACCTGATTTTTCCTGAATGTAGCTAACTCTGCTTCATAGCAGATTAACTTTGAAATGAGTGCCTGAAAGAGCCGATAGCCCCTTTATTGACATGTGAAAGGTCTAATGCCTGCCTCAAGCATGTATGTATTTTTCACTTAATCAAGATGGTGAATTCCTGGCCACATTTGGGGGTGCTCAGTAGGCCAGTTAGCACCCGAAGAATGGGCGCTACATCTTAAAAGAAAAGTTTGTTTTTCTAATCAACCTGCTCAGATGTTATTATTACACCTTTGGAACAGGTGGGGCTTGAAAAGCAGTGATTGTAACACCAGGTAACCTGCATAAGTCAAATATCCCATTAATGGGTCAATCAACTTCCCCACTCTGCCACTGCAGGAGAGCATCTCCTCCATTGACCATAAGTGTAACGAACGATAACAAAAATCTATACAGTTTCAGAATGTTATTAATTGCCTGATCTCCAAATGAGATCCAGTTAGCTTAGTCGCCAGACCGTAAAATCTGTAGCCTGGCATTAGCAGTAAGCATATTCGTGAAAACCGCATCGGAACAAGTAGTGAACCCATAAATGACATTATCATTTTCAACAAGCGACTACTAGACGCTATTATTACTGCAAAACTCCGCTCCTGAAATATGGTAGCGTGATAGTAGTGTGGGGGCACGTGACTTCATAATGCAATATATCAAATCTGAGACTTCAGTCGACTCGGAAGTTCGTAAGGGTTATCACCACCTACGTATCAATGGATACCCAACATGCTGGACTCCGATCTAACCTATTACTAGATTGCTTCTGATTAAAACTGACACCACTGCTACCTCTGATTTGTGTAACACGCCTCACCTTTTTCCAATAATCACTGCTTTTCCCTTGGGCACGTATAGGTTTTTGCTTCAAAGGTCATCGTAATGCTCTTTAATTGCGTCTGGTTGACCAGCGTTCTTCCTACATGAAAAGGACAGATGGGAGTTGTTGAAAAACAACTGTTCGTATATTGTTACTATATACTGCTGCGCATTTATATGAAATTTTTAAAAAAAGGTAACGGCGATTAAAAACTTTGTCATCAAAGTGCAAAATTCAGCCAGATTATAAAAGTTCACTTAGCCCAAATTAACTGATCAGAAAAGTTGCAATTAGCTAGACGGATCGACAACGGAAATTGTTCAAATATGTCTTACAGTTGGTAAGTAATGCCTTAATCGAGAAGTTCAAGAGAATCCTAACTAGGCGTTTACCTTGATTGGCTACTAATGTATTCTTAACATTGACAATCATTCTCGAAAGTGTGCATTTCAAGTTGTGCTTGCTCTAGCATTTCGTTGGATTCGTATTAAATAGATTTGAAACAAACTTCTCGGTTTTCTTTCCTCAAATAAGGAAATATAAGAATATTTTGCAGTAGTTTTTTTTCCCCCTGATTTAGAATGAACCAGAAACAAAACAAAACCAAGGAAATTGCTTCAGAGATAGTAGGAACTGCAGATGCTGGAGAATCTGAGATAACAAGGTGTAGAGCTGAGAATATGGTTGCTGCTATCTGTTCTCTGGAATTTACGTAGACCAGTGATGCTTTAACCGCAACCATTTTTGAACAATAGCTTCCTTGGTGTGTTCCCAAGCCTTGCAGCAATGGAAAGACCTACTATTAACCGAGTGAATGTTCTTTTTTTATAAATATCTCTGAATACGTCAATTTAAAAATATTACAAACCTCTGGAACAGGTGGGGCTTGAACCGGGCCTCCTGGCGCAGAGATAGACACCCCACCACTGTGCCATAAGACCCCCTATAATCAATAGTAGTTACATGCTCATCATGAGGCCAATTTTCATTTCAGATTGTATTATCATCTGCCATGGTGGGATTTGAACTCGTCCCAGAATATACTGATGCTTGGAATACTTGCCCAATAATTACCACTACCCTCCTCAATGTCTCTTTTTATACCCTTGGAGTGACAACGTTATCTTCACTTAAACCTCCAATTTCTTCAATTCCAAGTGTCCAAAACCATCCCAATCGCTCAGGAATGCAAATTGATTGCGCAAAGATTTCCCAAGTAAAATGGAAATGGAGTAAACCGGTACAAAAGAGCCGGAAAACCTTGGCGAAAATTCATCCCTAAACACATTGTGAGAAACGGAAAGTTAGATTCAGTTTTTATTGTAGAAATGTTAGACATGTAGTAATTGATATTTCGTGAGTAGGGCAAATATTTAAAACGGAAACTGGTTCTCTGCTACGCATTTGTTGATTTTATGTTTACAAGTAGAGACTGGATAATATTTGTGTGGGGAGGGAAATGTTCCTGATGTCTGTCGGTAAGGAGGCTGAAAAACGCGCAGAGCTTGTGGAAATATGTGCGGTAAACAGTAGAGTGTTGTGCATTCACTCTAGAACTGAAAGTCGTTTAATGTTATACAAATGCACGGAAGAACAGTTGAAGAATGTGCGTTTTTCAGAGGTTAAGTAAGTGATGTGATTCTCTTTTCGAACTTAGTCATCTTCGTTTCTTTGAGGATTTTTTAAAATCGCAGTTGCCACTTTTAATGTGGTTTCCAGATGGATTATGTCAGCCAGTGAATAGCTGGATGGTTTACAGTCATCGAAATCCTAATCTACTAAAAACAAACTAATTAGATTGCTCATTCACTGTTGCTGATGGCTTCATCCACGTCGATGATCCTTTAAATTTCGTTACATAAACTGCAACAGTGAAACAACGATGAGGTCTGATGGATTTTTTGTCTGTCTTTCGACAATGTGAAATTGGCTCGTACTGTCTCCAAAAAAAGTCGCATTTATCCCGAATATCACTCAATGGCAATGAGGTTTACACTTAGTGACAGGCTTTCAGATTTGTAAAAGAAGTCTGCCTACTTAGAATTAGTTCACTGGGGCAGTTCTTGTGAAGTTACGGCCGTCACCTAAATGTCATATTTATTATTTACTAACCATGGCCGATCAAAGGACAAGTGGTGGCACTGTAATTTTTCATTCAGATTTTGCATAATACGGTCTTAAATGGTGTTTAAACTAGTTATAGAATCCAGTTTGGAAATATGATTCATTCATAGATGGACAATATTCTTTGATGTTCCATTGCATCGACTTGGAATTTAAAAAGCACCCACACGATAAACTAATAACTATCAATATGAAATATCATTCTACGTGAGGACATAAGGGAAAGGACATTCTATCGGATTCAGTAAGTATGAATACCTAATTTACAGCACAAAAAACCAAGACTGACGCACGAGCGAATCTTTTTTTCGGAATGAGAATAAATTCAAAAGAATAAATCCCATCCGAAAATATGGTACACAATACGATGTTAGGACACATTATAGTGTTACTACTATCAGATTCGTTTTAAATTGGGCGATTGTGAATATGGAAGATTTTTTTTACGACCTGTCACAATCTTGTCGGAAACAGCTTTCATCACTCCAGATATTTCCTTTCATTTTTTTTAAATCTTTGAGATTGAAATGGAAAAGGTGTGTAGTTATAATTCATAATTTATTGGGCAGCTATTTTATTTCCAAGCGATGATTTTACTCCCACAATTAGATCATATGATCTTTGCCCCAGCCTGGGAGCATAATGCACCTTTAATTCGCCTCCTATTGTATGGATTTTAAAATATTTATACGTACGCCATTAGAAAATCAGAAATAGACGAGTCAAGCCTAAATAACGTAAATGTCTTGAAACATTGACTGCGTGACCAAATAAGAATAAATTATCAATATAACTTTGTTGTCTGGGGGAAAAATCTTCCTTCGTTCCTCGTTCTCTTAATTGATGATTTAATAGCAATCTTCATCTCTGTCCCATACCCATTAGATAGCATATGTCTGAAAAATCGTATCTGCGCTTTATTTCCATAAATGATGGTGTTGAATTGAGTGCGTATGATTGATCTCTAATTTGACACGTTAATCCTCCGAAAAAAAGACGTAACATCACTCATCCCTTGAATTTCGAAATACTGGTTTAGAAATAAGGTTTTTATTTTAGTATTAACGTATATGAGTCATTACCGGTAACCGAACGGGATACATAAGGAACAACTATGCACGTTAAAGAAATCTAAATTCCATTCTCTAATCAACCAACGATCCATGTTCAATATCTCACTGTAATTGAAAGAGTCCATGTTTGTATTTATTCGTCTGGATCTTCCTACATAACTGTTCAACAATCTTGGATGTAGATGGTATTGAGAGACCGGTCTGGTCTTGTCACCCAAGGCATCGTAGCAGCTCACTTTTTTTCTGCTCCATCTGAAATTAAACCTTCAATTCATCCCAGCCTTGGTTCTCCGTGGCTTTTGTCCATCCAATCCCCTGAAGACATCCAATTCTGTAATATTATTTCAATCGATCCTCCAATCAAACCATAATTCTTGTAATAATCATTCTGGATTGTTTTGTGTTACATCTATCTGCCACTTTTCTCCGGTGTCCCTGATGTAGCCTCCAGCCTTTTATCAGAATGTCCTTGTACCTGTTCAATTTTCACAATATTTGATTCTCCAATTTCACCCATGTGTCCGCCATTTACCCATTCCATTGTAAATGTTGTGCAAACACTTGCTTCACATTCCGAATAACTTCGTTTATTTTTGAAGAGTGACAATGGTGAAGTGTATGCAAAATATGCATTATCTGCAAAAATACATGGAGACACAGGTGTGTAAACGAATACCGAAACACTATCACTGCCAGGGTCATACACAATGTGTGGTCAGGTGGCGAAACACTCTAATAGTATCATGAAAACAGAGCTAAATTGGATGTCCCGATATTGATTCAACAAAAAAAAGTTAATATTCGGCAGGGTCTTTAGTTCAGATAAATTAGTGATATTTGGTTAAAGTACGCATGATCTGTAGAGTGTTTTATTACATGGAGATTATAGTTATTAATTGGCGCCAGATTTGGAGAGCCGACACGTTCATATTTTAATATCGATTTAACCTTACATTTTTTTAATCAAAGATAGTAAGAACTGCCGATGCTGGAGTTAGAGATCACAGTGTGGAGCTGGAGGAACACAACGGGCTAGGCAGCATCAGAGGAGCAGGAAACCTGACGTTTCGGGTCGGGTGTTCAGACCGATAGGTGGGACTTGCATCAGGCTCTTTTGGCCCAGAGATAGGAATACATGTCAAGCCATACTTGTCCACTTTGATATTTTCTAGTCAGCCAGTTCAGTGCTGTTATTATACATCTCTAGAGCAGGTGGGATTTAAACCCAAGCCTCTTGGTCCAGGAGGTAGGGATATTACCACCATGCTATAAGAGCTCTGGTTGCACGGTAGTCCAGCTGATTTATAGTCATAAACCAATTAGCTAGTCAATAGCGTTAGAGGCAGATATTAAGTATTCCATATCTCACTAATGAAAGGTGCAAACTGCCTCTGCCCCTCCCAAACTATTTTTCTCTTTAAGTGTGCAGATGAGTAAAGCTCACAACAATCGTCATTGATTGAGTGAGGGATTCAACTGATTTGGAATTCTGATTGATACTTGAATACTTCGCTAAATTTGAATAGATGGTTTACCAGGCGTTCTGATTGAAGTGCCTTGCAGGATGTGATCATATTTGATCGCCTCAATTGTGTTTGTGTTAAACTCATGAAAGGCAAGTAGTGTATTCACATAAGTGACCAGATTACACCTGGAGACAGTAGAGGAGGTATCCACATACGAGTTCTTCCTCCTATCTGTATTGGCAAGTTTATACAAACAGATACTTTTAGTGCATGCTTCTACAAATGGAGCTACAATTTTAATTATGTTGCTTTTTTTAAAATAAATTTCACAAGAGCACACATTAGCGAGTCTCAATCCAATACGTTGTCAGAGTGATGAAGACGGCGTAAAAGTAGGTGGTAAAGTTAAGTTTGTTTACCGTGGAAAGTATCTTGAAAACTAGTCATCAAAATATGTTTACTCACGTATACTTAAAAAAATATAGTATTTAGGATGTAGATACTGTGGGGGGGGGAAGAAAGAAGAAAGAAACAGGAAGAATCAATATACCCCCTAAAATGAACAGTCCTACTATAAACATGGTGATTGCCTTGCTGAGGCCTACACGGAGAACTGTTAAAGATGAAATACAGTTCAGTCTCCGTTTCGCTGCCTAATATTTATTGCTGGCTGAAGTAAAACGTGTTTATTATAACTAATTACAACATAATTACTGTGAACAAAATTACTTTTTAATAGTGGGTTTTTTTTTCTAAAATGAGAACAAACTACTTACCAACGTCCCCGCTCTTAAATGACAGCATGAAGTGACCGTTCCAATGATTGTTTTTAAATACTGGCAATTCATTTAGTCACTGGGCAGCAGCTGTGAAACATGTGAAGGAACGTAAAGGGTGGATGGAGGCCATCTAAACCTGTCCGCCCTGTAACATCACTAAAAAGGTCGGCTCCGTACTGCACTCTGTAGAAAATCACATTTTATTCACACTTCGATGTTTTAAACGCGCTCCTTAAGACTTTTTTTTAAAAATATAAAGAACGCATTCCATTCCGCCTACATTGACAGCACTAATTTGTGTGTTCATTTTTCTAAATTCGAGCAGCCGTGCCGTTGCAAATATATCATTTCGGTCTAACCGCTGCAAGAGAGAGACCAAAAGGCAAGTGAAGGTTCCTATTTTTTGGCGCAGCTTTAAATAGACTTCGGGAAACGGTTATTGTCGTTTTAAATATGAATTCAAAAAGTTGGACGACCTCTCTCCAAGCCGCGTGCGCGCTCACGACGAGGACACCGCCACGTGTTGATTGACGTTATTCTCCTCCAATACGATCCTGCCATTCCCAACCGTTCGTTTCGTCTTGCCGAGCGCGAGCCAATGCGACGGAGGCTACGGGGCGGGGAAACAGTGTTTGAAAGGAAAACACAGCCCGGCGCGCGCTGACGTTGGAGCAGCTCGCGCCCTCATTGGCCGCCACGCCGTGGCGTGCTTTTTTTGGTACTCGAGCTGTCAATCACCTGCAGAGTTCTAGCCGCCCCAGAGCTTGAGCTCCCCCTCTCCCACACACACTGTAGCTGCTCCTGGGAGTGTCTGGCTCCTACTTAGCGGGCGATAATGTTTTACAAAGCTATTGTTTTTGCAGCTACTGTTATTTTTTAAAAAAAGGCTTTCAAAAGCATTTCAGCTCTCTATTGGTTGGGGGGGGGGGGGGGGCGTTGAAGAGAGGGTAGAGGAGGTAAGCGTTCTGATAAGCTGTTGTCAACTCCCCCGCCACGGTAAATCCCCTCTTCAAAAAATCACACCCAAGAAGCTGTGTTTATTATTTTAAAAAAATAATAAAGGTCGCATTTATAAAAAGCAACGGTTTCAGACTGCGGAGAAAACCCTTACAATGGTAACGCTTTTGTAAAAATATGAAACATTAAACATTCTGCATCATTTCTGTGACTAGGTGTAGCTCGCATCAACACAAAAAGTGCGCATCATCTCGAAATAAGAACCACACTTACAATTACGGAAGGCCCGAGATAATTTTCAAATCATTCTACAAACCAAAATATATCTCTCCTTAACTAAAGGTAGCAGCACTAGCAACTTTTAATGGTTTCTTGAGCATTTGCAACATGTGAAGTAGCTATACTTCTTTTAAATTGTAAACTATACACACGCATAATGTACGTTTTTCTTTATTGGAAATCAGGATGCGGGACAAAGTCAGCATCTCTTCACACGTTACAAAACAAAAATGAGAAATATATCCAATATTAAGGCAGAAAATGGCTCAGGACGCTCTCTCTTTCAAGCATAGCCTTATATTATGACAGGCAAAAACGGATGGGAAAATCTACAATAAAGCATTTACAAATGCACATGAAAAATGCCACTTTGGCTTAACGGAAAATTATCTTCTAGATTCCAAAAACATCAATTCTTTATAACATAAATAAGTTAGTATAATTTCTCAGTGTCTTTACAAAGTTATGTACACAGGTACATTTTAGATTTTTTTTATTCTTTTAAACATACAATACACAGGTATTGTAACTTTGCAGTTTCTAAACTGCATTGGAAAACTACACTGCTACTATTCAAGTCATACATTTTCTAAACTCTTGCGTTTTAACAGTTTCCCACTTCCTCCCCTTCACCCCCCCCCCCCTCCCCCCCCCGCCCAAAAAATGATTTATGTGCTACAAAAAAAAAACTATGTACACAGGTAGTAAAAATCAGCCAAGTGATAAAGGAAGAACCTAATTGCACAGCGCTATATCCACTCTAAAATTGGCGGTTTAGTGTTCACAAGTTCAGTGCCTGGGCTCTCCTCACTTGGAGAGATAACGATATGTCTGTCTCTGAGGAGATCATCCTCGCTTCATCAAGCACTGCCATGGATGACCAAGAAAAAAAAAGGATCTTCATACCTAACAAGGAAAAATATGAAGTAAAAGATTAATACAATGTTTGGTAATTATGTATCATTGGAATTACTTAAAATGCTATTTGGCATAGCTACACTGATAATTTCAACTCAGCTACTGATTACAGGGTACAGTTGGCAAAAGGGTTAAGCAATTGGTTATTCAACTGGACGCTGAGTGAACTAATACCATTAGTGCTAAGACTTGCGCACAGATATGATCATGTTATTATCATAATATTTCAATATTTGATTTAAAATCTAGCAGCTGGATAAGGTACATTGTCTGCATGGAAGTAAGCAAAAAATCCATTACAGTCAGCATGGTGGGACTTTAGACACAATCACATTTAACTAGTTGCCATAATTTTCAAATGCACAAATATGTATTATTTGGTATTCCAATATAATTAGCATTGGTGCGTCCAGGCCTTTCCTTTAAAAAGCAAACTGATTTGCTGTCTAGTGGGGGGGCGGGTGGAGTTGGTGTGCTTGGCAGCACTACCTGAACAGAAAGTCACCTAAATAGGTTTATTAAAGAGTTTTTGGATCTGACTAGTTAGACCTACCAATTTAAAGAAAAATCACCAACTGCACAGGGCAATATATCTGTAGTCTAATTAGGATGTTTTTAAAATCTCAGTACAAACACACCTTGTGCTATCTGAAACTGATACAAAAGACAGTTATTTAGCATACACAATACTTCACAAAAGTAGTGAACAATATTTTCAATGCACGACTTTGACTATGACTACCAATGTGGACAAAGCCAAGAAATAAGCATCATCTCCATTAAATTTTAATTTGTTGAGACTAGCCATGTAAAAAGTAGCTTCCCCACCACACCCCTTGGTTGTATATTAAATCTAAAAAGAGTGTACACTACATAGTCCCTCCTCTCATATTTTACTACAACTTATAAAATCATAGGGGAAATCAGAGTCCCAAAATGAGAAACGTTAAAATATATTTGCCATGCAGCTACTCTACAACCTTGGACTCTACCCCAAGTGTAATTTTGAATGCTGCTTGTACATTAGCTGGGAAGATAAAGAACAGCTTGCTCCTGTGATCCGTTTTTAATCGTGATTATTTCTTGTTTTATTATATTAATGTTGGAAGTTGGCGTAAAAGGAAAAAAATGCCCATTGTATAAAGCCTACAAAGACACACATTACAGTTGTGGTTGCGCACTCCCCCGCGTAATGTACTACGTTTTCGCAGTCAGTCCTGTGACTTTATTGACAAGACTTGGGCAAAGCAATCTACCGTATTGTGGAGGGAAAGAAAGGACACCCAAGATGTTTGGATACTTGTGCAGAACGCTACAGTGTATCTGGTTATTTGAAAGCAGCTGGAAATAATCACCTGTGCATACGTGTCGTTCAGAAAATATAGCAAAGAAACACGAGTGACATTACAACCCTGTGTACGCTTTCAAACCTGGGCCAGTGAGGCCGATTGGTTCATGCAGTATAAAGTCTTGTTGCTACCTATGTTATAAGATATTTTGGGAGGAGACAGTCAATTGAAAAAAGGTACATAAAGAACTACCTTGTCACTTTTGCTTTATGTTTGATGCCCGCTCGAAATCGATTTCTTCGGCGTCTTCTCTAATGCATTTATATTGGGAGAATTTGCTGACCAGTCTGTCTCCGTCGCTGTGTTGATTCTTTTTGCTTCTGGAAAGCCATCTATAATCAAGAAAAGCTAAATTAAAATTTGAAAATCAGGATGATGGTATATTATGGGGGTCACTCCTTAATGAAGGTTCGTCGTGCTGATGGGTATTAGTCAACCACATCTCAAGCTTGTTGAAGGGGAAAAAAATGCCGTTTGCTTCATCTTTGTAAAAGGCCTTTGAAGTTGCAGTATCCTTTTTCAAACGTAGGGGAACTCATGCTTAACCCCAAACAGACCAAGAACTGCACGATTTTAAAAGCAGGTCCGCTGGAAATAAATGAGTAAACCACTGGTTGGCAGTGAAGGCTTCTTTTTGCGCGAAAAAAAAGGTCAGAAAGGTCCGTTTGAAAATGGATCCTGCAACTCCCAATAGAGTACATCTTTGTCACTTACCGACTGACGCAGCTCGTTTTCGGGGACTACAGCATTGCTCTTTTGAGTCCGTGAAATGTTCAGTTGTCTCTTTAACCACGTCCTTTTGCTCTGAATTCGCTAAGTGTGTGTCCCCTGAATTTCCCTGAGCCAGAGTTCCTACGCAAACTATCGCATGGTTCCCGTTCACATCCATACTGCAATCGGCTGATGACACTTGCTCCCTGGGAGAACCCCAGTAAAAATTAGGCACATCCTTGCAATCCACGGCTTCCCATTTGTAATTCCCATCCAGCGGCTTGTCCCTCTCGAAGTCGTAATTCCACCTCCGCCTGTCCTGCTCGCGGATCTCCTTCTGTTTCTTTTGTAAGTCTCGGTTCAACTCGTCGTGGTTTACGGGACCGAAAAGATTCCTGCAGGCTGAAGGTTTTGGGTGCCCTCCTTGCTGAGCTGCCATTCTCTCCAGCGAAGGGCTACCATTAGAAATGCGTACGTTTGACATTTTTTTTTCCCTTCGTACCCCCTCTCGCTGCAAATCGTCCGAAGCCTCACAGACAGCAGAACTGCAAGGTTACACGATGTAACAATATCGTGCAATTCTTCAGAAAGCTGCAAAGCACAGAACCACAACAAAAACGCCAACAACAGCAACAGTTTACAACCTATCGCTCGTCAAAACTGATTCTAGTAAGGCGGAAAAAAAACTGGCTTTTTTTTCAGTTACCCAATATGGCGAAGGAGGCTGACGAAGAGGAAACTGAGTGACGGACAGGGAATTTTAAAAAGAGAGCACCCTGCGATTGGCCGAAGTGAAGCTGCTCCGCCCTTGTCCCGCCCTCAAGTGTAGGGCTGGGACTCGGGAACGAGCTTGCTCTAGGCTGGGAGCGACCTTGTAATGATCTAAAAACGTTTTGTTTATTGACAAGCAATCTCTCTCTTCTCTCCCCCTCCCTCCTCGAAGGGAGAGTGAGAGGTAGGCGCCTGTGGAGAAGTATTAGCGAAGCGTGAAACCTACTAAAGAGGAGTCAGCTCGTAGCGCCATCAACCCGACAGCCGCAGCAAACACAGCTCTCCCGCAGCAAACGTGAATACTCCTACATATTGCATCACTTAGATTCATTGAAGTGACTTTATACCGACTATTAGGAACATAGAAAAAAAAACACATGACATCGTAGGAGTGCATTTGGTCCATCGTTTCCGTACTAGACGGATAAACGCCATCCAGCCTCTATCCCAGCTTTCCAACTCTTGGTCCGTAGCCCTGGACGATAGGGCAGCTCAAGAGCACATCCAAGTGTTTTGTTTATAAACCAGCTATCCTACACCTCAAAATGCACATTACTAATTGTTAAAATCCTACAAATGCAGCAAACACCTTGCAATAAATGATCGAGAGTAATCAGACTATTTATGAAAATTGCTCTCAATGTATGCTCAGCCTCCTAAAACTGGAGAATTTTCAGTGAGATGAATGATTTCGCTGGTGATTGAGCACAACCGCAGCACGCATGACCAGCCGAGTAACTTTACTGGAAAGTGCTCAAGGGGTTAACAGTGTGTCGGTTATATTTTAAAATCTTAACTGGTTTCCTTTTATGCGACGTAAACATGTTTCTTGGCGGAATTTTTTTTAACTCCGATCTTGGACTTTCTGCCAATAACCGCTCTCAATTGTGCAGTCTACCACTTTTGTGGATTAATCATCTGAAAGTGGACGGGTGAGTGCAGAATAAAGGCTATTAAACAATAGTAATGTAGTCGAATTCACGAAATACGGGGTTCTCTTTCTATTTTTAAAACATTAACGTGGGTCAGAGTTTTGTAAAGCACATTTTCATTGTAGGTACTGTAGTTTAACTGGCAACTCGTGTCTCCCTTCAGCAATACAGCAGGTGACTGCCCAGTCAGAGCGCTAAAAGGGCGCGTCAGAAATTATTATATCGTTTTCAAGAATTAAACATAACCGTAAAAACGTCTTGTAGTTGATTTCTCGGCAGTTGTTTGAGAGCCTTCTAGACGCATTCATAGCTGTTACAAGGTATTACGTTTAGGAGCTACCCAAGACATCCAGGGATCGCTTTTCGAGACTCGATACGTAAAGACGACTTTTTCTTCACCTCCAGTGTAGTATTTGGGAAACGAAATGAAGACTCAGATCTCACTGTAAAACATGTTGTGTGATTGTATTCCAAGAAAACAGTCAATTTCAGTAAACATTAGGACGTCAACAGAACTAAAATGCAGAGGTCGATCTCACTGTTTGCACATTAATTGCGCTGTGTTTACTTATAAATACTGGGCGCAGCAAAGAAAAATATGAACGGTCTTGATTGTAATGAGGTCGGCAAGACAACAGCTAGAAAGTAACTGATTCAGAAAGTATTTTCAGTGTAAATTATCATTGCTTAGAATTGTTTTATTGTGCTTCGCAATCACACCTAGTATACTTTTGAATCACTCTTTTGGGGGACACCGCAGGGAAAGGGCAAACACCGTATTTGTGTCTCTCTCGGATAAACGACGACTCCTTTGGTAAAACTGTGGGGTAATTTATAACGTGTTTCAAGATGTATCGGCCAAACAAAGCTGACACAAAGTAAATAAATCTCCGATTTACCGAGAGCACATTTTCCAAATGTAGTTGCAATCAGTCTACTTGAGCATTATATCCCGCCCCATGTTCGGGGGGGGAGGGAAAGGCTTATAATGCTTGCGGAATCACCGATTCTTATATCAGACAAACTTCAGAGAGGTTATCTTAACCATAATCATTATGAGTTATTCTTATTAGTTAAAGTACAGCATTAACCCCTGTCACTCAATAATCTAACTTGCGCAAAATTCTGTTAAATCCTTGACAGCGAAACGGGAACGGGACAGTGGAATAGGGAAGAATATCAATGGAGTGTCCAACATTCAGTTACGACTTTGCATATGAATTGCTATGGGCCCATATAGCAGTGTTCTCATATTTGATCTAGCCATTGAAGGATTGTTTCTCTATGTAAAGCCATTCAGACAAGGCATCGGATCGTTGCATTTGTTGCACCTCAATAGCTATTCTGAATTTTGCAACCATGTACATGACAGTTTGTTGCAAATTCTTAATGATTGTAATATGGGGAGAATAGAATATGAACCCAATCCAAAAACAAAAAAGAACAGTAACAGCTTATATAGGTATATAAATAGGAAAGGTTGGGAAAGACAAATGTGAGTCCATGATAAACAGATATAGAGTAATTTATAATGGGAATAGGAACATACAAGAAATTTCCCAGAAATAATAGTTCAAAGAAACTAATGAAAATGAAGAACTGAAAAAAAAAGTGTGGTTTAAAAAAGTAGTCCTGCAGAATTACTGGGACTGAAAGTTGAATTACTGGGATCCAGTAACCCACAACCTAGAGTATTGAAAGAGAGTGGATGCATTTGTTGTCATCTTTCAAGATTCTATTGATTCTGTATAATACTTCCAAATTGTAAACATTCAAATGTAATGTCATTACTTAAGAAAAACATCAAAGAGAAAATAAGGCACTACAGATGTGGTAGCCTGACATCAGTGATAGGGAAAATAGTGGATTCTATAAAATGTATGGTAGCTGATAATCATCCAATTGGTCAGTGTGAACATGGACATATGAAATGAAAATCATATTTGACAAACCTGTTGGAGTTTTTTTTTTAGTTTTTTTTTGAGTTGGTAGTGGGGAGCTAGTGGACTAGTGACTGTTGTGCATTTGGATTCTGAGAAGGTCGTTGATAAAGTACAACCTAGGATGTTAGTGAAGAAAATTAGAGCATGTGGGATAAAGGGCAATATACTAGCATGGATTGAATCTGGTTAAAAGAAAGAACCAGATGGGTAAAAGATTAGTGTTTGGGCCCCAGGTGTTCACAATCCACATCAATGATTTGGAAATGAGGACCAAATGTAATATTTCTAAGTTTGCTGATAGCACATAACTAAGTGGGAATCTAAATTGTGAGGAGGATACAAAGGTTCCCATTGGATTCAGACAGACTGAAAGAATGGGAAAAAAATATGGCAGATGGAATTCAATATGAATAAGTGTGAGATTATTCACTTGTGATATGAGTAATGAGGTACATAGTATTTCTTCAGAGGTTGAGTAGTGTTTATGCCCAAAGGGAAAAAGGGTCCTTGTTCATAAGTCACTGATAGATGACATACAGATGCAGCAAGCAATCAGGAAGGTGAATGGCATGTTGGGTCTATTACAAGAGGATTTGAGTAAACAGTAAAAATGTTTTGTTTCAATTGTATAGAACCTTGGTGAGATTTGGTCACCTTATCTAAGGAAGGACATACATGCTGTAGAGGGAACTCTAGAGTTTCCCCAGATTAATTCCAGTAATTGAGGACTGATTGAGGAGGCCGAGCCTATGTTCACTCAAATTTAGAAATGTACGAAATTTTTAAAGGACTGAACAAGGTGGGTGTGGAACAATATTTCCCCTAGCTGGGAAAGTGGAGGTGTTAGTCTAAAACAATTTTCTGCCACACAGGGCACTGTTGCATTATGTTCAAGGCATAAGTTAATAGATATCTAGATTCTACTAGAAGTGTTATGGGGATAGAGCAGAATGATTGGATTGATGTAGATGATCAGCCAAGATCTAATTTAGTGGAATGGGCCCAAGTGAATGGTTTACTCCTGCTCCAATGTTCCCATACACTAACATTTTGGAACATTGCTGTCGCTTTCAAAAATGTCTCAGATTGGAATATGGGGAAGCAAATTATGAAAGAGTCCTAAGCAGAGAAGAAAATAAATCAAGAGAAAGAAAAGCAGGAAGGGGAAACACAAAGGGTGAGAAATGAAAAGTAGGACAACAATCCAGACATAGAAGTGTATTCAAGGGTGAAGAGATGGTGGATATCATGCATTATGTGGTCACCGGTGGGGAGTGCAGTGGTTGTTGGATGGGTAGGAAAGTTATTGGAGGGATTTGAAAGAGAATCCAGTTCTTTGCAGCAGTAGGAAGCTACTTGAATTTTGTGGAGTAATGGTAATTAGGCCTTCATGCCGGTGATGGAATGGCTGTAACATCCTCAGTACCTGTGATTTTTAAATGATAGAATTGGGACGGTTATCATTGGAGGAGAGTAGTCATCAACCTATAAATATATGGATTTGGATTTTGATGGGAAAGAAAGACAGATGGGTAAAAGGCAGGCATTGTTGTAGAAGTGAAACAAAGGTGGCCTGGTGGGTGCCCAATTAACTGTAGGGAAGGAAGTAGTTAAAGCTTGAACAATAGGCATGAGGTAGCAGCCAAGGATAAGATACTGTTAAGTATTTGCAGCAGCTGTAAAGGATGACTTGGTTCTGCTGGCATTAACTTGGAGAAGATATGTGGTCATCCAGGGCTTTATGTTGAATACACAACTGAAAATGTGGATAACCATCATGATGAAAGAATATAATATAATTTATAAAATGGCATGGGTAATTATGTAACCCTGGCTGCACTAGAGATGCTTGGGTATGGAAGGACAAATTGTTGGACATATTATCTATAATGTGACAGGATGGAATCAGGGCAGAACAGTGTTACAGACATGAACTATGCACAGAGAGCAGTTTTGGAAGGATAGCATGCCTAACGGTGTTGAATAAATTACAAAGATTAAAGAGGATAAAATCAAAAAATCATTGGACTGCTACAGTGCAGAAGTAAGCTATTGGACCAGAGGCCTATGCCAGCTCTTTGAAAGAAGTTTTTGAATAATCCATTTTCCCCCACCATAGTGCTGCTTTCCCTCTTAACCTTGTAATTTTTCCCTTTTCAGGTATACTGTATTTCCATTTCTGTTTTCAAGTCACTATTTAATCTACTTCCATCACTCTTGATGAGAAGGAACAATCAGTCACAGTCCCAATTAAATAAGATACCTTCGGTGTTTTCAAATACTATGTATGAAAGCCTGATTGGATGATTTTTAACAAAGAGACAGCAGCAAAAATTTAGTCACAGCAAATTTTCTGAGCAGGATGAAGGAGGTAAATGTTTTTTAAATTCATTCCAGGAAATGGTTTTCACTGGTAGACCAGTATTATTCTGACAAAGGGTCAGCAATTGCAAGGTGTTAACTCTGTCTTGTGCATCCCAGTTGCCCTAGAAGGTAATAGTGGACTGCTTTCTTGAACTACTGCTGTTCTTAGAATGAAGGAAAGTTTATGTTGCTTGGCAGTGAATTCAAAGATTTTGAATGAGCAATAATTAAGAGACTGTGATAAATATCAAAGACAAGATGCTACTGAATTTGAGGTGAAGTTAGAGATGATAGTGCTCACATTCAATTTTTGCTCTGGTCCACCCAGATTTTGCATGGGTCATGGGTTTGGAAGTTACTGCTGAAGAAGCCTTGGCAGTCAATACTGTAGATGGTACAGGGTGTAATAGTAGTATAGTAGTAGTTGTATGGTGTTTAAGCTGTTGGACATGATGTCAGTCAAGCTGAGTGCTAAGGTGTCAAGTTTGTTGAGTTTTATTACAGTCACAGCATCCACGAAAATGGAGAATATTTCATCAGACTTTTGATATATGCCTTGCAAGTTTTGGACAGGCTTTGGGAAAAAGAAACCAATTCACTTGCTGCAGAATTACCAGCCTCTGAACTGCCCTATTAGCCATGGTATTTATGTAGCTAGTTCAATTGAGTTTCAACTGAATGGTAGGGATAGATGCTGTTGTTGATTGGATTGTTATTTTTGCATAGGTGGTTGTGTTTTCCCTCTATTCTACCTGTCTGATATCAACCAGTCATCTCTCTACAGTCATGTGTCATAGACAGCTGTATACTTTTTTTAAAAACTCAGCTACCAGAAACTATCAATTTTGTGGTGTCTTATTTCTTTCCTGCAATTCTGTTGATTTCTATTGAAATAACAAATGCCAATGACTTAAGCTTTGAAGAATCATAGAACACTGTCAGATGATGAAGCTGAATTAATATTGGTACTGATATAATCAATAACCCCCTTGTACTTTGTCAGATGCCACACACTGTCAGGCTCAGTGAATTTTGAAGTTAATCTTCCAGTTAATATCAACAGAAGCTGCTGCTTAAAAGAAATCTTAATTTTAAATGTCTAACTTTTAAATAAATGTACAAGATTCAAATTTTAAAAATCATAGGGCACTTTGGAATAGTGGTTGTCATTAATTCAACTCTCTCACAGTCAGGTGAAATGATATTTTAGTTCCAACCCAAAACGTTGGGAAATCTTTCAAAACTAATAATGAAGTCAATTAGGCCACCCTCATCATCAGGTATGATTGTGCTAAGACAGAATGAAGCACTATGTTGAACGTAGTAAAGCATAAGATTTTCCATTTCTAATCTACCATTTATCTACCCTTTGCTACATTGGTGACATATCCTTACCACCACATGCGCACATACATACAAAGAACAAAGAAGAATACAGCATAGGAACAGGCCCTTCAGCCCTCCAAGCCTGCGTTGGCACATTTTGTTTCTTGAATGCTGCAATTGTGTTTGCTTCCACCACCTCCTCTGGCAGTGTGTTCCAGGCACTCACTACCCTTTGTGTAGAAAAACGTGCCTCACACATCTCTCTTAAATTCCAAACACTCGCACCTTGAACCTGTGTCCCCTAGTAATTGACCCCTCATACTTTCCACTCTATCTATACCATTCACAATCTTATAAACTTCTATCAGATCGCCCCTCAACCTTCTGCATTCCAGTGAAAACAAACCCAGTCTATCCAACCTTTCTTCAACATCCTTCTAAACCTTTTCTGTTCCCTGTCCAAAGCATCCACATCTTTCTGGTAGTTTGGTGACCAGAACTGTGTGCAATATTCCAAAAACTAAAAGTTCTATAAAGCCTCTGCATGACTTGTCTATCCTTATACTCAATGCCCTTTCCAATGAAGACAAGCATGCCATAGGCCTTTCTTACTACCTTAATACCTGCACTGCCACCTTCAGTGATCTGTGAACCTGCACACCCAGATCCCTCTGCATATCAATACTCCTAAGGGTTCTGCCATTCACTGTATAATTTCCACTTGTACTTGACCTTCCAAAATGCATCACCTCACATTTGTCCAGATTGAACTCCATCTGCTATTTTTCTGCCATGCCTCTAATTGATCCATATCCTGCTGTATCCTCTGAAAATTCTCCTCACTATCCACAATGCCACCAATCTTTGTATCGTCCGTAAACTTATTAATTAGGCCAGCCTTATTTTCCTCCAAATCAGTTATGTAGACCACGAACAGCAGAGGTCCCAGCATTGATTCCTGTGGAACACCACCTGTCACAACCCTCCATTCTGTAAAGCATCCTTCCACTGCTATCCTCTATCTCCTATGACTAAGCCAGTTCTGTATCCATCTTGCCAGCTCAACCCGATACCATGTGACTTCACCTTTTGAACATCTTTTGTATATCAAGCTCTTCATGAAAAGCCCGGCAAAAAAAAAGTTTTCCCTGCTGAGATTGGTTTTCTGAAAAATAAACACTTTGGGCATTGGGTTATTCTTGAAGGCCAAAGGATAAAGCATAAGATTCTGTTGCTTTGATGTTCTGGCATATATGGGTAGGTCACTAGTCACAGTCAGAACTAAAGTCTTGCAGACACAGTTTGTTGACAGAATACAATCTTGCAATGTTCTTTTAACAACTTTTTCAAAAAAACAAATAAGTTTCACCCTGAATTAATGTTCTTTTCAGAAATGGAAGCAATCAGCTCAGCAGTTTATTCCAAACGCACTTCCCACCAAATGAACAAGAACCTTTCCAAGCCAGTCACTGTGTAAAAACAGTCCTAGCAGGGTCTACAGCAAAACAAACAACTATCATTGTTCATATGAGTTCGAGGAAGCCTTTTAAAAAAATCCAATTCCACCATGAAATTTTAATTACCTCTTTTAAAGAAACTATTCCAGGTATGTCCACAAAACTTGAAAACAATTCTTTTTTTCCACAATCCTTCAAAACATAAGTCTTCAAAGAAATATTAAATATAAACCATCTATAACAATAGCGAGTAGTTAGGATATGGAATGCATGGCATGTACATGTGGTGGATGTAGGTGCAGTTGAGGCATTCAATGTGCAGGGTTGAGGGGATAAAGCAGGCAAACAGCACTAAGTTATAATGTTCATTCAGAGAGCTGGTGCAGAGATGATGGCTGAACAGCCTCCTACTGTGCTGCAACAATTGTGCACAATTCTGCAATTTAAGTTTTTTTTTTCGAAGTCTCTTCATCAGGCTAAAGTTCTGTCTATCTGTTCAAAACAAAACCTCCTTAAACATTTTTGATTATTTTCCTTCATCTTCCAAACCCTTTCCTACTTCCACTAATCTCCGGATATTTTCTACATCAACCTGTTTAGAGATGTTATTACACACTTCTGGAGCAGGTAGGACTTTAAGCTAAGCCTTCTGGCCCAGAGGCAGGAACAGTACCACTGAACCACAAAAAAAAGGCCCTCCATTAATCGCTACTGCTTCCCCTAAATTACCTTCATGTGTTTTGTTAAATCAAAACTATTATAAGATGTAAATTGTACTTGCTTGTAAGGGTTTTAATTTTGAAAATGTCACTGCTGATTACATCAATGACCTCTTATGATTCTGCAACATGCAGAAATTTTAGAATTGCAGTCAAGCATGTGGAATAGTTAAAATCAGTTCATGCAACACTAGTACCTTTTTCTCTGACTTGCATGTGTGGCTGTGTTACTATTGTCCAGGTCGAATTATCCAGCTTGCTTCATGTTATGCTTATATACACAAGCAATACAAATCCATATTTTCCAAAGACAAAGAAAACGTTTATCCTATGTAGATAATTCTGCCCTTTTGAATCCATTTAGCTCAGTTTTCATTTGGCTTCTCATGTTATATCTTGCACAAATAACATAAATTTATCAATCTATATTTTTCATGGAATTGTGGTCTTACATCTAGAACAGAAAAGTAAATAATTAATTTCAGTGAGAATGTGGTGTATAACTGCACATTCCCAAAAGCAAAAAAAACTATAAAATACTGCCAGATAAATGTCTTAAAACTCGTGCTATGGACACATTTAAAACAACTGCTATGACATATACATGAAACGTAGTTATCTTTAAATTAACTAATTATATAAATACGTGAAATGTAAACAATATTCTGAACACTTTTGCATAAAGTTCTTAATATAAGTTTATGCCTTGCCAAATGGTCCTTTCAAAATGAAAATGTTGTTTGTATTACTTTTCAGCAGAATTTTAAAAAGTAAAAGTTTTCTGATGTAGAAATTGACTAATCCCCCAAACCAAACTCCAGGATCGCGGTTTAAATAAGCCGCACCCGTACATGTTGCTGCCTGCTGCTTTGCCATTACTACGTGCAACTCGCAACGCCGACCATATTTAATTGGCTGCAGCTATTGCCAGGATTCCGAATATTGCAAGCAACTTGTGCTACTAAAAATCAGTCCGTATTTCTTAAAGGTCATGTGCTGTGGCTGTAAGACATGGTATTGGGAATTGGGGTAATAGTTGGCTCCTTTGAAAAGCTACTATGGAGGATGGCTGAACATTTGAGAGTGTGCACCAACATTTTCTGATACCGGAGTCCTCATGATCGAGATGGAAAGATGTTCAGTATCCACTAGGGGGCAGGAAGACTTCCAAATTAATTGTTCAGGAGACAGCGGGAACATGAATAGGGGTAAATGCGACGAGATTGCTACATGAACATGGATGCAGTACAGGGAAGAAAGTAAATGATCTTGCAAAAGGTGTCTTGCTGAATAATTCATCTCCAACTGATATATCCTGCCTACTGCACATTTAGCCTCCTCTAGAGCCCACTTAACTACACCCCCATCAACATTGGCTGTCTACAAACAGTCCTTATCAATCTAACTCTACCCTAAAATTCAGATACTTTATCTCACCCTCACAAACTTAATATAGCTGCAAGCCTAGTGCCAACAACTCTCAGCTGTCACACATACAATTAAATCTCGAATGTCACATCATCACCCAGCCAAATGGCAGGACATTTACTGATATATTTCACTATTTCTTTAAAGAAACGGTGACGCAAAATGGGAGCTAGCAGGAAACACACAAACATGTGTACCGTCATATAAGTTAGGAGCAGGAATAGGCCAGGCATTGGAAAAAACTAATGCAGAAAGCGCTCCTACCTGTTTCTTCCGCCTCACTCCCCTCACTCACTGCCAAAGGACGAGACAGTAGCAGCCGTCAGGGGAAGAGATATCTGTGAGACCGCGGTCACGGCTGAAGCTGAAACGATCGAGGTTGGGTATCTGCATTCCTAATCCTCTTTCTGTTGACTAATGTCTCACCCATCCCACAATCTTTTTTGGTTCAGAAGCTACAGACGGTTGTGGCATATATTTCTTATTTTCTTCTCTTCCTCTCCCCATAACTTCATTTTTGCAGTTCAGGTGTTTTAGACTGGAATTTGCTCAGTCGGTTGAAGAAAAGGCGGAAACGGTGATGAAGAAGAGACCTTTTCACTCCATGGTGCAGTCACATTCCAGGTTAAATAGAGGAGGGGGTCTGCACATGGTGAGATATTGCACTAGGAGGGTGACAGTCGCTCCAAGGATTACAAACCTATCTTTTTCTCTCTCAGGTTGGCAGTATTAATGTTCCCAAACACTCCACCTGTGCCAAAAGTTCTTGTTCTAAAGAAAAAGGATCCTCTAGGTCCAGAGATGCTCAAAGTAGGCTTCTAAGGCCATTGACAGTTTCTTCCAGCGCACAGCAGCAGCTTTTTAACCACCTACTGGAGCCACTGTGGAAGCATTTTGTACAAGAACTCAGAGAGGAAAAGGCACTGGATAGACAGGCATTTAGGAAATGCCGAATGGTAGAAAGCACGTTTTTTATATTAATTTTGTCATGATTGAATTTATAAATTCAGATTGGAATGTGCAACTTCTAATTTTTAATTTTGTATTGTTAGTGAGAGAATGGCCTAATGATCAGTGAGACAGGACGAACAAGGAATATGGAACTATTGGTGAATGAGAGACTGTGATTATAATTACTAACATCACTCCTTCATTATTTCATCACCTAGAGAGCAAGAAAAAGGGGGTTATCTACAGCATAGTCTCCCTTCCTATTCTTTTTCCTCCACTTCATGTTGCATTCATCTGCAACCCCTTCATGTACTTCCTCCTCAGCTTCTTGCTTGATAGATGATGACAAGGCCTTCCTTTAATGACCAGGTTGCATTGTGTGCTACTACATATCTTGATACTGGCGCAGCTGAGTTCTGCAGGCAGCAAAAGCAGCACTTGAGGTTATTCTTAGTGGGAATATAGTAAAATAGCATTCAGTACACTTCTCAGTAGATGTGTGTGCATGCGCATCTTGAATGCTGTTTTCAGTTGTGAGAACTAAAAGTTCTCACGACAAAGTTGTTGCTCTTAGTTCCAATGGATTTGTGGCATTTCTAGGTTCAAAGCCTCCTCCCTTACTCTATCTCATTTCCCTCACTTTTCTTTCTACTGTGATTCCACCCTTGGGTGACTGTCCGTGTGGAGTTTGCACATTCGCCCTGTGTCTGCGTGGGTTTCCTCTGGGTGCTCCAGTTTCCTCCTACATTCCAAAGATGTACAGGATAGGTGGATTAGCCATGCTAAATTGCCTGTAGTGTTCAGGGATGTGTAGATTAGGTGGGTTACGGGGGGATGGGTCTGGTTGGGATGCTCCAAGGTTCGGTGTGGACTTGTTAGGCCGAAGGGCCTGTTTCCACACTATAGAGATTCTATGATCTATGGTCTGTGATGATCTATTGTAAAGTTGCATGATGCAAAACCAAACCAAACACTATTGTATTTAATGCTATGTAAAACTATTCATTGTCATATCACTGTTTGAAAATATCCAAATATGAAGTTTTGTAAAGGCTGTTGAACTTTTTTCCTACTGTGCACAGCCAGTGATTTTTTTTGTTACTCTGTCGAATGTGAATAATCATTCCATGTAAATACTCTATAATTCACAACTAGAAAAGAATCCAGTTAACATAAACTGGATATGAATTAATTCCCCACTAATCATATTGATAAGAAATTGCTACCATAAAACATTAAGACAAAAATTTATTTCTGGTTTTCAATTTATTATTCAGAAAACCTAAACACTGCTGGATGAAAACTAATCTTAACCAGCCAAGTGGCAGAACTTTACTGTGCATCCCCTGCATGCACACAAACTACTGTTTTCATACTTAAGAAAATTTGTTCCAGTATATTTAAATATTATGTTATAGTAACCTACTGCAGAATTAATTGAATGATTGATCTGTTAAATATCAATTAGAAAGTATTGTCCATACGTGGGGACAGATGTAAATTCTTTCGTACTTTCCTTTGAGCCTTTTCAATACATTTGTCAGAATCCAATCAACATTGTAACCTTCTCAAGGATAAGTAAAGGAGAGCATCAAATGCTGATCTTACCAGCAATGCTCAAGTTCCATGAAAGAACTTTTTTAAATAAAGGAGCAACAGACATGTGTTAAATGCCTAGTATAAGGCACATTAATCATCAACAATAATGGAAATTAAACACTTGCTAACCTATTCTAAAGTTGCATGATACAAAACCAAACACTCTTGTATTTAATACTATATAAAGTTAGTCATTGTCATTTCACTATGAAAAATTACAAAATATGAAGTTTTGTAAATTTTTCCCTACTGTGCACAGCCAGTGATTATTTTTTCATTACTCTGTCTGCTGCAACTAACCCTTCCATGTCAATGCTCTGTAATTCACAGATGAAAAGCGTAAACTGGTTGTTAACTGATTCCCCACCCAGCAAATTGATAGGTAATTTCTACCATAAAACATCAAGACAAAAATTTATTTCTGGTTTTCAATTTATTATTCAGAAAACCTAACTATCACTGGATGAAAACTAATCTTAACCAGCTGAAAATCGTTTGGCCTGGTGGCAGAAATTTACTGTGCATCCCCTGCACATACATAACTACTGTTTTCTTACTTAAGAAAATTTGATCCATTATATTTAAATAATCGCACAAGTAGACATGCTTCAATATAGACAATGGATAAAACTCAAAGCAATAAATTGATCAAATTTTCCTTGGTTGTAGTGGATGAAGATTCTAATGTTGTAATTTTATGGAACCCCACCCCCCACCCCCCTTACATTTTTGAAAAAAAAGCTTTGATCACATTCGCTTAGACAGAATTTTTAATTCAACTTAGTAGAGTGTTGTATCTCCAGGAGGAAATATGAATGCATTGTCTTCAAAGATATAAACATAACTATTGTCATGATTTCATGTGCAAACAACATAATATTTAATCATGCAGTGACTTTTGTGAAATTCATGTGTCATCTTCACAACCAAAACAATATCATTGGATGAGTTGTTTGCATAAATATTTTATTTCATTTCTAAATGATAGACACCTATTAGGATAAGTGCCTGAAGTGGTTTCGCATTGGCTTCTTCACTGTTTTTATCTTCAGAATATCTCATCTAGTTTGGCTACAACTGAAGCTGAGGAAATCCACTTTATGATAGAAAGGGGAAAGCAAGTCCATCCATATGTTCTGTGCAGAATTCTGTGCCATTCAAATGCCAGAGCTGTTAACCTACATTTTACTACCACACTACCACTCTCTTCAGCTTTAATATGCCCTTTATATCCTATGTCTTTGTTGTTTTGGTCAGCTATTGTGATATAATGTGGCTAAGTGCCAAATCATTCTGATAACGCTCCTGTGAAGCATCTTGGAACATTTCAAAGGCATTTTATCAAAGTAACTTGTTGCTATTCTTTCCATACACACCTTTTCATTAATTCCATATTTTCAATCCTTGCCTACTTTCTTAAAAATATTATGTTATACTTAACTGTATTAAATTGCATCTTCCAACTGTCCAATTTCCATAACATGACAATATTACTGAAGTACTTTATAGTTTTTCTCAGTTTTCCAAGCTTGCTGTTTTGTGTCATCAGAAAATTTCAAGATTATGCTTTCTATACCCATGTCCAAGACATTTTTATATGGGGAGTTAAAGTGTACCCAACATTGATCCTGAGAAACCCCGCTTCTAATCTTTATCCATTCTCAACTTCAAACAGGACCCACTAAATTCCTTTTTAACTGCCCAGCAGAATATTTCTTCAAGAATTTTGCTTAAATTTTATCTTTAAAAATTTGTGCTGGATGTCCTCAATTAGCCTCAGCATTTCTAAATTCTAATTGATTTGGTCACATTATAGATTCTAAAAGTTTTCCATTATATCATAGACTAATCTTTCTGTAGTTACCCACTTAACTTTCTTTCCATTCTACAATATAATCTTCATATTTAAGAAGAATTAAAAGTGGTGGCCAGAGCCTCAGGTATATCCTTTCTGATTTCCTTCACAGTCTGCTGGACATGTTGTCAAACCTCAGTGACATGTCCATCATAAATTTTGTCTATTTTCTCCTTTTCTATAGGTTAATCAATCAATTGCTTCATATCGTTCTCTAGTATCCTTTCATTCCCACTTCAAACTTACTTGTAAAACAAAAGTAAAATATTTCATTTCTTTACCATTCCATCATGCACCATTAGTAAACTCTCTCCATAATCCTTGTCTGGTCCCACCCTCTCAGTGGATGATCTTTTATGTTTAATATGTTTATTACAAATCCTACTTTTTATATTGTTAGTCAGACATTTTTTATTTTCCTTTTTAGTCCATCTAATGTGTCTTTTACATCTCTACTTTATTACTGATCATCCTCATGGAAGAATTTATTAGTGTTAACCTTCCCTTTTAAGCTTAAGTTTAATCTATTTATTCAAAGAACCCTAATCCATGCTATGCCTCTTCCACCATTTCACTTGAAGGAATAGATTTATTTTGTAAAGCTGTGATCATTATTTTTACAGATTTTTCCAATATTTATCCAAACAATTCAATACAGTCACTTGGTTTGCGTTAACTGAGAGGTTTGTATTTGGAACAGTTGCTCCCCCTTGTGTAAGTACATGACATCTAATGAAATAAGTTCTAAGGCTATATTAACTCTTGTTCCCTATTGGCAGCCTGTGTCACATTTTAGGCCAACTAAATTTTAAAAGAATGTGGAATTGACATTTTAGGAAAGAATGGCTGATAGTCCTAGATTGTCATGCACAATGTAGTGGATTTTCAAAAAAAAAACGGTTATTTAAAATATGGCCTGGTAAAATCACAAGTTATGTTTTCAATGATGTGGTCTCATAAATCCACTTAATTTTTAGAATGAGGCAGTGGGTGTTTAACAGCTGCTGTTGGTAATCCAGATCTCACTTACATAAAACAATATACTTGATGCCCATTTTGTAAATGTATGTCTTGCTGTTTCAATAGTAATACTGCATATCTCACACATGCTTAAATCAATTGCCAAATATGCTTGCTGCCTTTCTGATGTGAGATTTAAGCTAATCATATAGAGATAACTTAAATGATACAATTGACCCTAAAATAGCAAAACATATGTATGCCTTCATGATGTCAGTCATTGAATCTTTGGGTCCATCAACATACCCTGTTCAATGATCAGCGTTTTCTTTAAACAGATGGTAGTGCAAATTCATCATAAGCTAATGCAAAGCTAATGCAAAGCTATTGCAAATTGAGAAATGTCCTTTCATTTTGTGCAACCTACATCGTATCATCAGGTAACAGAAGTTCTCTTACCAGCAGACATTGATTTTATTATTTAAGTCAAGACAGATAATATTAAAACATTTTCTATGTGATTTCGTAGTGAAAATTACATTTTCAAAATGAAAACGCATAGTGAATGAAGAGGGAATAACATATAAAGGACTGTTGTACTAACACATATTCCAAACTGTTAGATTGATGACCATGGCACTGGATTAGAATATTTATGCAATAAATGAAGGATTTGAATCAGACTGAGCAGGACGGAGGTTCAGTCAGCTCTTTCCAATAATTGTTGGCCACTTCAAAAAACTTTGTAAGATGTCATGTTGAGGTTGTACAGGATATTGGTGAGCTTCTTCTGGAGTACTGTGTCCAGTTCTGGTCACCCTGTTATGGGAAGGATATTATTAAGCCAAAGAGGGTTCAGAAAATATTTACTAGGACGTTGCTGGAAATGGAGGATTTTATTTATGAGGAGACACTGGATAGGCTGGGACTTTTTTCAGTGGGGCGTAGGAGATTTATAAATTTTATAAAGATTTATAAAATCATGAGGGGTATAACTAAGATAAATGGCAGGTGTCTTTTCCCTAGATAGGGACATTTCAACACTAGGGGGCATAATTTTAAGGTGAGAGAAAAGAGATTTTAAGAAGACATGAGGAGCAACTGTTTTACACAGAGAGTGGTTCACTTGTGGAATGAACTTCTAGAGGAAGTGGTGGATGTGGTTACAGTTACAACATCTAAAAGACATTTGGATAAGTACATGAATAATAAATGTTTAGAGGGATATGGGCCAAGCATAGGCAAGTGGGACTAGTTTAGTTTGGGATCGTGGTTGGCACGAACTTGTTGGACCGAAGGGTCTGTTTCCATGCTGTATGACTCTATCTGTAAAGAGCATTGTAAGGACCAATGTACACAAGAGTTCTGATAATGTCAGGATGCATTTATTTGAATTGTATATCTGGCTAAGTGTCAAATATCGTACTACCTCATTTGTATCACTGCCATTAGAATTTGCCTTGTTTTTTTATAGGGAACTATGCATGCGCAAATTTCATGCAAAGCCAAAACAGTCAGATCCACATGGACAAGAATAATAAAATCTAGTTATTGGCAGAACTTAGTAAAATCTCTTGCTACTGGTACCTTGGTGCCCCTGACTGTATTAGCATCACTTTATTTACAGTGTAACCACTGACAGAGCTTTTGCCATCAAAGCCGATATTTTAAGAGAGTAAAACTTAAGGTGTTGCAATTAAGGAGTTTGTTTTAAAGCTTTTCTAAAAAATAAAAACACTGAAGTAATCTCACTGAGGTTGTACTGCATAGTAACTCTAAATGAGGCAACAGAGCCCACAAGACAGGCATTAAGAAATGCATAAAAATGAATAGCTCAGTTTTGTATGTATTATTTGAAGTATTGTTGAATATAGTTGTGATGGAACGATAAATTTTTGTAGTATCTTTAATTTGGTCAAGAGAATATTCTGATGCTCTTTGGCAACAAATGGAAATATGGGGACAAGTAGAGCAGAGGTAATGAGATTTTAGGGGAACTGGAGTTTGAGTAGCCAATTGTGGACAGCCCATCCAAAGTGAAAGGTGTCAGTTAGCTTTTCCTCCCTCCTCTTCCTTACTCCTGAAGTGCTCCCCAAAGGCCCATTGGCATGGCTGAGCCCACAAATAGTGAAATTATGCAAGAGATCCCACATATCTGGACATACTTTACAACAAGTATTGGAGACCTCACCCAGAGCAGTTCAGGCAGCAGAATCTTAGTTTCAGAGTAGTGATGGTTTCCTTCAAGCATTCCTGACAGTATGGCTTTTTGTGTATGCACTGTTCAAAAGTGGTCAGGTGGCAGAGGGGAATTGTGAGTACTGCCAGCAAGCAACCAAGCTCTGGTTCGTCACAAAGGATAAAGTATTTTTGGTACGACTGTCCGCTGTATGAATGCTTGGTGACAATTGCCAGAATAATGAAGCATTCACTGACAGGATGTTCTGTGCATGGTTGCACATCAATCACCACATTCAGGAAGTAGTCGCCCTTTTGGTTGCAGCTCTTTTAGCCATTAATATTGGGGCCCCACAGACCCATATGAATGTCATTCATGGCTTTCTGCACATTAAGAATCTGGCTACCTTAACAAAGCCCTGGGAAAGAAGGACACAATGACTCATAAGGCTTCAGTCATCTTTCTGATGCAGCAATGTATGTGAACTATAATATGATGGCACTGACAGTCTGCATACCTGTAAGGATCTACGGAATAAACATTGAGCGCTATGGCTTTTGTATGATGGATCCTTTTGTATGATGAAATTCCCCACCCAGAGAACATTTTGTGCCCTTACCATCCTCAAGGCTTCCTCCAAGGGTTGTTCAACATGGAGGAGTACTGATTCATCAACCAAGAGAGGACGGTACATGGTAACGGACAAGGAAGCCTCCTGCTGATTATCATGTATTATCCTCCCTCAGCTTATAGATCGATATTCCTCCATGTTGAACAACACCTGGAGGAAGCACTGAAGATGGCAAGGGCACAAAACGTACTCTGAATGGGGGATTTCAATGTCGACCACCAAGTGTGTCTCGCCAGCAGCACTACTGATCAAGCTCTTCGGATGCTAAAGAACATAGTTGCTAGACTGCGTCTACAGCAGAGGGTGAGGTAGCCATCAAGAGGGAAAAACATACTTGACCTCATGCCGGCTGCAGACGCATCTGTCCATGACAGTATCGGTAAGAGTGACCACCACACAGTTCTTGTGGAGACAAAGTCCATCCTTCACATTGAATAACCTTCATCATGTTGTGTGGTGCTATCACTGTGCTAAATGGGACAGCCTTCAAACAGATCCAGCAACTCAAGACTGGGCATCCATGACGCGCTGTGAACTGTCAACAGCAGCAGAATTGTACTCCAGCACAATCTCCAACCTCATAGCCTGGCATATCCCCCACTCAACCATTACTATCAAGCTAGGGGATCAACCTAACATGCCAGGAGCACCAGGGATAGCTGAAAATGAGGTGTCAACGTGATTAAGCTACCAAACAGAACTACTTTTGCATGCCAAACAGCATAAGCAGCAAATGATAGACAGAGCTAAGCAATCCCACAACCAGATTGTGAGGGAGACCTTGATGTCAGATTTTCCTCTTCTGATGTCCAAAGTTGTTCTTCTGGCTGAGTCCCTATTACATCAACATCTTGGGCAATGTTCAATGCACTCCTTGACATTGACCCTTTCAGACATTTACGGCATTATGCATCAATGTGACCTCACCATCCTCACTGTGCTGTGTGGCTATGTGTATAGGTAGAGGAGATGGCACAACTAAGTGACTTCCTTGGTAACAAGTAACCCTCTCAGACTGAAATGGAAGTAGGGGTGTGCATGGCCTTCCATTTAGAGCCATCCTTCAACTCTCTCTATTCATACCGCCCTCTCTCTGCTGCCTGAACTCCATCTCCTTCTCATGTTGCAGGCCAAGAGAAACTGAAGCTATAGCTTATTGAAGTCCAGTGCCATTGCCTCTGAATCCAAAAATTTTTTGAGCTCATCCAATGACACTGAACATAATATTTCCATTCATTCTACAGAAGTAGAAGAAAATCTAACACGTCTTGCCCAGAAGTCCCAATGGTATTAGTATTAGTGGGAAGGGAGAGTGATCCTTCATGGAGCTGAATTTATGTTTAGCTTGGTGTATTTAAGAAAGGATGTTCTCTGGACCTGCAAGCAAAATGGAGCTGCACCAAATCAACGTTAGATGCTCTTTGGCATTGCAATCTGCCAATTTTGCATTCTTTCTGCACACATCATGGCACACCAGTGATAATACCCTTATAGTCCCAGCAGTGACAGGAAACTGTGTGCCATTTTACAAGCTCCAGGTTTTTGTGCTACAGAGTTGGATTTTGAAACCCAGGCCTTGCATAGATTCATGACAGTGAGCCAAGGAGGTTCCAACTTCCTATATAAAACAGTATCTGTTAACAGTATACAAGTTTATGTGCACCTAAATCATGATAAACATACAAATTTTGTAACATACAATAAAACATTACAAATGCATAATTTCATTTAATCGGGTAGGAATTGAAGACTGTAATTGTTTTCTACACCTAGAATAGAGAAGAAGAAGCCATCCTTGACAGTAATTCGGGCAGGAATGTGCATATATATCATGGTCCTATTTTAAACAGATCCTCTCATGATGACCTATCTAGTCAAATAGTATCACAAATCACAAACTCAAGGCTCATTTGAAGAATGGTCAATTAGATAAAGCTGCCAGTGAATGTGGAACAACACCACAGCAGAAATCAGTGCTTCATGAGAGGAAATAAGAAAATTGACAAGGGAAATTAGGGAAAAAAGATAAGCATTTGTTGTACTTGTGCTTTGGACCTAACCCAGCCATTTTTTTTGTTGTTTGTCTGACATTTGTTGTTTAATTTTCACTGCAAAGTACATTCTTTGGGCTAACCGAATCACATTGTTTGAAAGAAGGTAATTATTATTTTGAACTTGAAGAGAAACCTCCCTTAACTCCAGTGATTCAACTCTTTATTGTCAAATGTTTTCAGCTCATTAAATTGAGGCATTGAAATAATTGATGACAGTTTTTGGCCAAATTCAAAATTAAATTAAATTTTTTTTTCCAAGAGGCTGAGAATAATGGGTCTATATTTTGCAGAATTTCAAACAATAAGAGGTAATCTCATTGAAATCTATAAAATTCTTAGAGACCTAGAAACAGCCAAAAAGCTGTATTCTTTAAATGGAGAGTCTGGATACTGGCGTCATAATTTGTGGATATTAGGTTGACTTTAGGATTTAAGGACTGTAATCAGAATGAGGTACCAATTTAACAGGTTGCTTTGTTCTGTTTGGCATTGAGTTTTTTTTTGAGTCTTGTAGGAGAAACCAGGCAAGTGAAGAGGATTTTGTCACAACCCTGAGTTGTGCTTTGTAAATGTTGGACAGGTTTTGGGGATTGGTCGCAAGGTCTCAGTTTTTGATCTGCTCTGGTAGGCACAGTATTTGTATGGCCAAACCAATTCATTTCTGGTCAATGATATCCCCCAGGATGTTGGTAGTTGCGGATTCAAGGATGATAATGGTATTGAATGTTGAGGGAGAAATAGTTGGTCTCTCTCTAATTGGAGAGAGTCTTGCCTGACTCTTGTGTAGCAAAAATGTTACTTGGTTCATCAGCTCAGTCTTGAATGTTGTCCAGGTCTTATTACATGTCAATGTAATTGATTGCTTCACTGTCCATAGAGTTGCAAATACTGCAAATGTGCAAACATCAATGAACATGCTTGTAGTTTTCTTATAAATTCACATTATATTTTAACTTTTCTCTTTCTATTCATTCTTTATTTTCTGTATGATGTACATGATTTGACATGGAATTAAGTTTTCTACTTGACACTTTCTGGTGCAGACTACATGCTAGGCTTAACAATTCATCAGTTTGATTAGCTAAAGCAGTACACAGCTTCTTGTCTTATTCACACACAATTTTTCAATCAGAGTATCATAGAATCCCTTGTGCAAAAGCAGGCTGTTGGGCCCATGGAGTCTGCATTGACCGTCTGAAGGGCATCCCTATAGCCTTGCATTTTCCATGGCTAATCCACCTAACCTACATACCCCTGGATAATTTAGCCTGGCCAATCTATCTAACTTGCACATCACTAGACTGTGGAGCACCCAGAGGGAACCCATACAGGCACAGGGGGGGAATGTGCAAACTCCAAAGAGACCAAAGCTGAATTTGAACCCAGGTACCTGGTGCTGTAAGGCAGTGGTGCTAACCACTGAGCCACCATGCCACCCTATAATTGACTGAAAAGAATGTTATGTGTAAAAGCTAATAAAAATAATCTATGGGCAAGTTCAAGTATAACAAACTTCACTACTAACTGAAAAACATACCCAACTTTGTAAATAATTACATTGAAAATATTTGTTTGACATGCTTTTAGAATGGTGCAATTGGATCTCGATGAAATCATTGTCAAATTCTCACTGAACATTTTTTTCTAAGTGTCAGATCAAAACCATTAAGATTTTAACTCTGTTACAGCTTCAGCATTAGAAAACCTAAAGAAAGTCCAGCAAATCATCTCAGCCCTTTTAAACTGGTTTTTAAATTTAACCGGTGTGAAACTGTGCCAATTGAATCCACATCACTTCAACTAAATTCATTCAATCTCAAGATTGCTTAGCATGTTATACCACAGAGTCTTTCAATGCAACATGAAAATTAAGTTGGATTGAGATAAAATCTGCTGTATAACTGTCTCAGTAAATATTAACTTTGAATCATGGCATAACTTCAAGTCTTAAATATCTGTACTTGTGAATTAAAATACAGACTAACAAACACTTCAAAACATCAAAACCAGTCTCCAGTGTTCTCCTGGTAGAGATTAACTATAGTTTAACACAAATGCATGCAGCGTATTAATGAGTTAAAAATCCATCTGTAACTTACTAATGAAATATTTTCATTACCATTTCCCCATTATTTCAGAGATAGTTGTACAATTTACTAGCAGCCTTGCATCATGACAATAAATAGTGTGCTTTAACCTGCCACTGATTACAGCTGCCTATGACTATATAAAATGTGGTCTAATGAAGCTCATGAAAGTTTTCAGCAATCAAATGACAGCTTATTGCTTAGTTAGGGACTCACACTTTCCCCAGAGCAAACATACTTGAATGGCAAATCATATTTAAGGTTTTTCTTATTGGGCATGGAATGTTCTTGGCACAATTATTTAAAGAAACCATGCCTGATGTGAACTGCCAATAATTTCTGATGAGATTCGTGACAGTTTTTTTTCATTCATGCGATCTGAATACTGCTGGAAAGTCCAGTGTTCATTGCCCATCCCTAATTGCCTTTGAGAAAATGGTGGTGAGCCTGCTTCTTGAACTGCTGCCATGCATGTGATTAGGAGATCTAGGATTTTGACACAATTGCAAAAATATTTATTCATACTATTAAAGAGTCTGGGTAAATGTATGTGAATTGTGTTTTAGAAAGAAAATTGTAGAATTTTTTAAAAATCTTATTCTATGCTATCCAATCGACTCCAAATAAATGCCTGTCCATCTACACCATTGATCTCAGCTTAGAATTCCAATACACCAATTCAGTTCCTACTCACTCTCATTGTAAGAATTGTTGGTCCAGAAATAACACTTAATTGACTAATCCTGATTCAAATATAACATTTTCCCAAATTATTCATGCTCAGCACTTGAAATGGCATGAGTCCATAGGCTCATTTTTGCAAAAGACAACAACACCTGCTGGAGTTGCATCTTATATATATAGAACATATATATATATATATATATATATACACATATATTTTAAATTCTCTAAATTTAAATTTGGTTTAGATTTAGATTCAAAGATCAGATAAGTACTTATTTGGAGTCCTGTAAATATATGGTAAGTAACCAGAATTAAAAGATGCAGTCAATCTTAAACAAATGAATATTGTCTCCACTCAATGGCTGTGGATCAGTTAAAATTGGGAAAGCCACTGTTAAATTTGAAACTTTTTAATGTGATGTTTGCACTGTTGCCTCGACCAGTGTCATTCCAACAATATTGAAGAAGCTTAACAGCATCCAGAACAAAAGAGATTTCTTAAACCAAACTCTATCGACCACCTTAAACATTTTATCCCTGCACTACCAATACACAGTAATTGCAGAGTGTGCCATCTATAAGGTGCATTGCAACAACCCACCAAGACTCCTTCAACAGCATCTTCAAAACCCACTATCTCAACCACCTAAAAGATCAAGGGCATGGGAAGTCCACCGCCTGCTGGCTCCCTTCCAAGCTGCATAAAATCTTGTCTTGGAACTATATGACTATTATTTCAGTGTCATTAGGTTAAAATCCTGGATGTCACCCCTTTGGCAGCGCAGTGGATTTAACTATACCTTATGATCTGTGGCTGTTCAAGAAGATGACTCACTGCCACCACCTCCAGGGCAATTGCTAATAGACAATAATGCTAGCCTTTCCAAAGATTAAGAGTACCAAGTCACAGCAACTTTTAGTCATTCAGGTTAGTTCTCATATCAGTTTTTGTCTGCAATCCAGCAGCAACTATAACATTCTCCTTGCAGTTCAGGGAAGTTATTACTTGAAGTTACTTTGACTGAATTGTTTGAGGCAGCCTTCATCACTATAACTGATGTACCATTATACTGAGGAAATGACCCTACGATGGATCTTTGTAACTGAGCTGACAGCTTTGAATTCAGTACAATTTATTCATCTTTTAAAATAATATTTTTTGAAATTTTTAGAAAGTTTTGTAGTACAACACTTAGTTTCTTCTGTTTTTTGTTTTGTTGCCAACAGCAGGTGTCAGGCAATAACACCAACTTAGGGAGGAAAGTAAGTTATAAAGAGGACATAAGGAGGCTATAGAGGAATATAGATAGGTTAAATGAGTGGGCAAAGATCTGGCAAATGGAGTATATTGTGCGAAAATGTGAACATGTCCATTTTGACAGGAAGAATAAAAAAGAAGCATATAATCTAAATGGTGAGAGATTGCAGAGCTATGAGACAAGGTTGCACAAGCTAATAGGAGTGAAGAGATACCAATTCTTGGAATGGACTCTGGATATGCGAATGGAAACAAAAATCCTACAATAACTTAAGAAGTAGTGGATGTTGTGACAGAGGTATGCAATATTATTCGTGGCAGATAAACTGAAATAAGAATGATTATAAATAATGTTTGAGGTTAAGTTGGATGTCCAGTAAGAACTTATGAGGAAAGGGTGTATATTACATTGCTGTGAATAAAAATATTTCACATGGAGTGAATTTAGGGTGGCACGATGGCTCAGTGGTTAGCATTGCTGCCTTACAGCATGAGGGACCTGCATTCAGTTCCACTCTCGGGCAACTGTCTATGTGGAGTTTGTACGTTCTCCCCGCGTCTGCATGGGTTTCTGACAGGTGCAGCAGTTTCTTCCCACAGTCCAAAGATGTGCAAGTTAGGTGGATTGGCCATGCTAAGTTGCCCATAGTTTTCAGGGATGTTTAGGTTAGATGCTTTAGTCATGGGAAATGTAGAGTTACAGGGGAAGGATAGGGGGATGGGTCTGGGTGGACATGTTGGACCAAATGGCCTGTTTCCACATCATATGGATTCTATGAATGAAGAAGAGGTGAAATGATTGGTGTGTGAGAAACATTGAATCAGTATAAAGGCTACATGCCTTCAGAGTATGCTTTATTAGGAAATCTTTTGTATAGTATTATGATTCAATGAGGAATAAAAATCAGCTCTCCTCTTTGTAATCCCCTCTGTTGTTTGCAACAAATCTTTATTAGCATACAGCTATTACAGTTCAATTAAAATGTAATTGATTGATCAAAATGAATGAGCCAATTTACAAGGTTTTCTTGAGTGGTAGAGTGTAATTCTATCACTTATAACCTCTCCTCCTGCCTGCCCCCACCAAAGAATAAAACATTAAGCCAGTTTTTGTTTGGGCGATTAGAATGAGGGGTGAGGTTACCTAAACAGACAGGGAGATAAAGTCACTTACAGTTAAAAGTTCTTAGAGACCTTGAATTGTGAGAATGACCGAGTATAGAATCATAGAATCCCTACAGTGTGAAAGCAAGCCATTCAGCCTATTGCATTCATACTGACTCTCCGAAAAGCATCCCATCCAGACCCACTTCCCTACCCTATCCCTGTAAGCCTGCATTTTCCCATGGCCAATCCACCTAATCTTTGGACTGTGGGAGGAAACCAGAATACCCAGAAGAAACCCATGCAGAAACAGAACTGACTGTTATCATATTTAGTCAACAGTGGAGAAATTTGATGATATCGTTGAGTTCTCAATGAATGGTTTTTTCAGTGGTCACTGGTTTTCTAGGTTGAAAGAGAGAGGGCAAAAGAGCTTTCAGTATCCTTACCATTTATCAGCCCATGTTGCTTTGTCTCTCCTCGGCTGCTCAAAGGCTGCTGTTGATATGCAGTTACATTGCAGATTCATTGTTTCATTCTAAGCTGTATAATTGTAGGCAACCTTTCTCTCAATATGTGATGTTATTGTACAAGTGTAAATTCAGAACAGATACAGATCATAGAATCTGAACAGTGTGGAAACAGACCCTTTGGCCCAACAAGTCCACATTGACCCTCCGAGCATCCCACCCAGACCCATCCCCCCTATAACCCACCTAATCTACACATCCCTGAACACTATGGGCAATTTAACATAGCCAATCCACCTAGCCTGCACATCCTTGAACTGTGGGAGGAAACCAGAGCACCCGGAGGAAACCCACGCAGACAAGGGGAGAATGTGCAAACTCCACACAGACAGTCACCCAAGGATAGAATCAAACCTGGGTCCCTGGCACTGTGAGGCAGCATTGCTAACCACTGAACCACCATGCTGTCCGATCTGAGTTTCTTGACACCTCACTGAGTGTCAGAGCCTCTTGATTGAAAACGTTAATTTTGATGCAGCAAGTTTTGGGTAATCCTTATGGTTTCCTAGACTTGCCTTAATCTTTAGCCAGGTGTTTGCAGTAGACATTTTGGGTCAGTATTCATTCTTTTTCAAGCCGTTTTAGTCTTATGGATAGTCTCAGGTATAACAATCAGATGATAGAAGTTTGATATTGAAAGTCCATTTTTTACTATGATTGTAACAAAGAGAGGAAAGAGTGGCCAACACTGTAGTAATGAGAAATAGCAAACTGAATATGACCTGAATTGGAGCCATACTTTGCAGATAGAGACTTGGAGGTCCTCATGGATGCAGCAGTGCAAAGGAGAGCCAACTTCCTCCTGAAAGGACAGCAGAGGTGGCTACAGTACCAGATTCTGCCAGCCTGGTCCGATGTCACCATCAGTGATCAGTGCAGTCTCCATGGGCCAGAGGAATGCCCAGCAGTGTAGGAAGAAGTTCAAGAAACTTCTACGCTCTGCCAAAGTAAGCCCCACCATCTTCTCTCTGCTACTTCACAGTCACTCTGTCTCTGCTACTGCACCACCTCCCACTCAGACTCATGGTCTACCACTCATGCTACTGCATCCAACATCTTTTGCCCTCACGTGCTGTCATTCACTCCAATACCCCAAACTATTAACCCTGCATAGTCACTCACTTGGGACACCTTACCATCTTACCACCTTTCCCCCACCTCCACCAGCACTAACAGCTGTGAGAGCCACTTTGATCTCACTGAACACCTCCCCCACTTGTCTCATTCCAGGAGAAAACAGCCCAAAAATATAGGCAAAAGAGAACCAAGAAGGATGGTGGATGCTCATTTGATTCCTTATCCATACGAAGAAAAGATCCTGGCCCTGGAAAGCAAAGACTGGAACCACTCCTGTGGAGATGCGGAAACTTCCATGCCTAGGTAATCAAGCAAGAGACATTGTCTTTTGCCCTCTCCATTACTCCCCCATTATCACCACTGTGCATGTATTATTAAAAGACTAGAGCTTCTACCTCTGGTTAGTGATATATTCTCTCTTTTGTGCAGGTACCAGTGGAATCAGCAGGTGTTGGTGGCTGGCCACCCTGGACATCTACTCTTCCATCTCTGAGGAAGAAAGCACAGAAGTTTCAAAAGAAACACAGACAAGACTGTCTACTCCACCCTCCATCAGCTCAGATACTGACACCTCGGTTTGTACGTTAGAGTCAGGAGCACCTGCTGGTGAGCACGTCACTATGGATAAACCCCCTTGTTTTTAATGAACAGATCCCCAGGAAACCACCTTGACCCACTAAGACAGACAGCCCTGAACGGTGAATTTATCAGACATCTGACTGATATTCATGCACCTCCCTGACTGACTTACGACTCCCCTGACTGGTTACACTAAACCCACAGGGTTGACCATGGCTCATTTCTGGGTAGGCTCTTGAACTAAAAAGAGCTGTGAGTGACAGAATGCGGGGTAAGGTTCAGATGAATGAATGTTTTAGAACTCTGAGTAAAAAGTCAAAATAATGTAACTGTGTAATAATTTGGGTAAAATAGAATACAACAGGATGATCAAAGAGTTTAACATCAATGCTATCTTCTGGGAAAGGGGATAATAATAAAGATGAATTCCATATTGAATTTGAGGGTGACATATTTGAGTCCAAAATAAAATTCTACATGTAAACAGGATTAATTGCAGAGATATGAGGGGCAAATTGGCTACAATCAATTGGTTAATTAGACTCAAAGGTAAGGTGGTAGATAAATATGGAAACAATTCAAAATGTTTAACACAAATATATTCCAGTAAAAAACACGAACTGTGAAAAAGATCCATCTATGGTTTACACAAGAACTTAAGAATAGTATGAGAATGATAGAATATTAGAAGAGGTTAATAATGTTGCGAAGAGTAGTATTAAGCCTGGGCTTTGGGAAAATTTTAGAATTGGCAAAGAGTGACCAAACATTGATAAAAAGGAGAAAAAGTAGAATTTATGAGTAAAATAAACAAGTTGGATGAGCTTTTACAAGCACAATAAAAAGGAAGAGCGTAGAGATAGATCCCTTGGATGCAGAGAAAGAAGAAATTGTCATGAAGATTGAAGAAATGGCAGAGACTATGAATCAATATAACCGTCTGTCTTCACAGTACAGGACACATGATTTACACCAGAAATAAACAGTAGCCAAGGGACTAATAAGAGTGAGGAATGTAAATTAATTAATATCCCAGAAAAAAGTATAACAAAAACCTAAGAGACTAAGAGCCAACAAATTGCCACAACCTGATAGTATGAATTCTAAACTTCTGAAAAAGGTATTTGCAAAGATAGTTCATTATTTGGTTATGACTTTCCAAAATTCCCCAGATTCTAGAATGGTCCTGATGGAGAAGAAGTTATAAAATGTAACATTGTTATTCAAGAATGGGAGAGAGTAAATAGGGGGCTAAAGGCAAGTTAGGCTGAAATCAGTCATCAGACTGGTGCTGGAAACTTTTTTAAATTCTTTCACAGAAAGTGGGAGTGACTTGCCAGATCAGCATTTATTGTCTATCTCTAACTTCCCTTGAGAAGGTTGTGTTGAGTTTCATTCTTGAACACTGCAATCCATGAGGTGTAGGGTTCACCCATGGTGCTGTTAGATAAATAGTTCTAACCCAGTGACGATGAAGGAACAGCAATATAGCTCTAAGGCAGAGTGGTTTGGCTTGGAAGTGGACTAGTAGGTAATAATAAACAAAGAAAATTACAGCACAGGAACAGGCCCTTCGGCCCTCTAAGCCTGCTGCCTGTCACAACTAAAACCCTGTACCCTTCTGAGGACCATATCCATCTATTCCCATCCTATTTGTGCATTTGTCAAGACGCCCTTTAAAAGTCACTATTGTATCTGCTTCCACTACCTCCCCCGGCAGTGAGTTCCAGGCACCCGCCACCCTCTATGTAAAAAACTTGCCTCATACATCATCTTTAAACCTTGCCCCTCGCACCTTAAACCTATGCCCCCTAGTAAATTGCCCTTCCACCCTGGGAAAAAGCTTCTGACTGTCCTCTCTGTCCATGCCCTTCATAATCTTGTAAACCTCAGGTCGCCCCTCAACCGCCGTCGTTCCAGTGAGAACAACCCAAGTTTCTCCAACCTCTCCTCATAGCTAATGCCCTCCATACCAGGAAACATCCTGGTAAATCTTTTCTGTAACCCTTTCCAAAGCCACCACATCCTTCTGGTAGTGTGGCAACCAGAATTGAACACAATATTCCAAATGCGGCCTGACTAAGGTTCTATAAAGCTGCAACATTATCTGCCAATTTATAAACTCAGTGCCCCGGCCGATGAAGGCAAGTATGCCGTATGCCTTGTTGATGACCTTTTCCACCTGTGTTGCCACTTTCAATGACCTGTGTACCTGTACACCCAGATCCCTCTGCCTACCAGTACTCTTAAGGGTTCTGCCATTTACTGTATATTTTCCATCTGGATTAGACCTTCCAACATGCATTACCTCACATTTTTCCAGATTAAACGCCATCTGCCATCTCTCTGCCCAAGTCACCAACCGATCCATATCCAGCTGTATCCTTTGACAGTCCTCATCATAATTCCACCAAACTTTGTGTCATCTGCAAACTTACTAATCAGACCAGTTCCATTTTCCTCCAAATCATTTGTATATATTACAAATAGTAAAGATCCCAACACTGATCCCTGAGTAACGCCACTAGTCACAGCCCTCCATTCAGTAATGCACCCTTCCACTGCTAGCCTCTGTCTTCTATGACCAAGCCAGTTTTTTATCCATCTTGCAAGTTCACCTCTGACCCCGTGTGACTTAACCTTCTGTATCAGTCTGCCATGAGGGACCTTGTCAAAGGCCTTACTGAAATCCACATAGACAACATCCACTGCCCTACTCTCATCGATCATTTTCATCACCTCCTCGAAAAACTCAATCAAGTTAGTGAGACACGACTTCCCCATCACAAAACCATGTTGCCTCTTGCTAATACACCCACTTATTTCCAAGTGGGAGTAAATCCTGAGTCGAAGAAACCGCTCCAATAATTTCCCTACCACTGATGTAAGGTTCACTGGTCTGTAATTAGTTGGATTATTCCTACCACCCTTCTCAAACAAAGGAACAACATTGGCTATTCTCCAATCCTCTGGGACCTCCCCTGTAGCCAGTGAGGATACAAAGATTTCTCTCAAGGACCCACCAATTTCCTTCCTTACCTCGCTCAGTGTTCTATGGTATATCCCATCAGGCCCTGGGGACTTGTCAACCTTAAGGTTTTTCAAGATCCCCAATACCTCCTCCCTTTCTCAACATGACCCAAACTATCTACACATCCTTCCTCAGACTCAAAGTAGTCATTTAATACCTCGCCCATTTCTTCTCGCTCCACACATAACTTCCCTTCCCTGTCCTTGAGTAGGCCAACCCTGACCCTGGCTACCCTCTTGCTCATTATATATGTATAAAAAGCCTTGAGATTTTCTTTAATCCTGTTGGCCAATGACTTTTCATGACACCTTTTAGCCCTCCTGACTCCTTGCTTAAGTTTTTTCAACTTTACTTGTATTCCACCCTTGCTTCCCGTGTTCCCAGCCTCCTAGCCTTGACAAATGCTTCCTTTTACTTTTTGTTGCTCATTATCCAAGGTCTCCTAAACTTGCCATACTTATCCTTCACTCTTACAGGAATGTGCCAGTCCTGAGTTACTATCAACTTACAGTTGAAAGCCCCCACATACCAGATGTTGAATTACCCTCAAACATCTCCCTCCAAACTGCATGTTTATAAAGACGCCTACAAATTTTTATAGATGCATCATAGAAAACATCCTGTCGAGATGCATCACAGCGTGGTATAGCAACTGCTCTTCCCAAGACCTCAAGAAACTATAGAAAGTTATGAGCACAGCCCAGACAATCACGCAAACCAACCTTGCATTCATTGACTTCATCTGTAGTTCCCGCTGCATCAGAAAAGAAGCCAAAATAATCAAAGACCCCTCCCACGCTGGTTATACTCACTTCCAACCTCTTCCATCAGTCAGAAGATATAAAAGTTTATATACACATACAAATAGATTCAAGAACAGCTTTTCCCCCGCTGTTATCAGACTTTTGAATTGTCCTCTTAAATATTAATGTTGATCTGTCTCTGCACCTTCTTGGCAGCTGTAAAATTATATCCTGCACTTTGTTCTGTTACCCTGATACACTTGAATGGTACGACCTGCCTGTAAAGCACATAAGACAACAATTTTCACTGTACCTCAGTATACATGACAGTAATAAATCAAATCATTTTTCCAGGAAAGAAAATCAGGGCCAAGGTTACTTTACAAACTGGGATCTTACTATATCAGTATCAATTTGAAATTTGAATTGGGAATTATGTCCAATCCCACAGAAAACAAGTTACAGTTAGCAAATATGTTTTGGCTTTTAGAAATACTCCCAGTTTTGTTCCCATGAAGTTATTCATCAGCATGCCACTCTTCACAGTTATTATGATGACCTGGACAGCTATCTTGGAGAGGTAAATAAGTTTGCAGATGATATCAAAATCTGCACAAGGATTAAAGCAGTGTAGGAGTCCAATCAGATCCAAACATACTTAGATTTCCTAGGGGTGTGGCCACACAATGGTAAATGGTATTTACTTTAGATAATTGAAGTTGCATGCATGCTGATGGGACTAACACAAACTTACATGTACTATCTGTAGGCACCAATGCTGAATAAATATTGTTGATAAATTATTTTGATTTAACATGCTGAGGAAAATCAGGAAACATGTTTAAATCTAATATTAATATGTAATGGTTGGAATATTCTGAATATTATATGGCTCTATTTTCAGAGTTGTGTGCCTCTGGAAAGCATTATCAGCTAATGTTAGAAATGCTAACTCTTAACATGTCTCAAGAGGTTGCTGGACCAGTTCAATTGGGCAAAGATCTTATCAGTGTCCTTGCTGGTAATATTTTGTTCATCTGATCTCCCACTTTGCTTAGCTAAGGAAGTCAAGTGAATTACTTTACAATGTATTTTCCCTTATTAGTCCTGGTTTATTTCTGTTTTTTCCCTCTCACAGCAGATTACATGGCTACAGGGCTGGAGCGGGGTCAGAGGGGAGGAGTGTAAGGGATAGGGTTTGTTTGTGGGAGGAGGCAGATAGGGATAATGCAGGTTGGGAAAGGGAAAAATGTTTAGCTATATTGGTCCATGGTATGTTTGCTCAATCAGCTACTGATTTCCTGTTCATCAATGTTGTATGTTCATGTAAAAATGGAAATTATTAACATTGTTGGGTTCCACATTTCAATGCCTTCAAATTGAGTGTTGTCACATAGAAGCCTATCCCCTTACTGCAATCCCTTACCATTTGCATTATTTACTTTTAAAAATTAGATTATTACTCAATTTGCAGTTTTGAAATAACTCATTCTAGAAATATATTGAAATCAAATCATTATGGCACTCTTTTGTTTCATTTATTTTGTTAACAAAGTTTATTTCATAACAGTGAATGCAGACAATAGATTTGGATTCAAGGGTTATTATTTCAGCTACAACATAAGTGGATTTTATGACAGAAGATAATCCTAAAACTATTTTATCTTCAAAGGTGGATATCAAGGTAAAAATGCTAATATTTCCCTCCAATCTTCTTCTTGCATCTCAAAATCAAAAAATTGCTCCCAGATCTCTTTATGTTTCCTTTAGTGTTTGTCTAGTGGACCTCTATTTACATACACGCAGTGCACTTGCTGGTGTCTTTGAGACTAAGAATTTTTACGTTGAGTAGTGTAAGTGGTGTGTCAGTGAAGTATGGAGCAAGCAATTGATTTTAAGGTATCAGATCCAATCTACCCAGATGTATAATTCCCATGCTTCCTCAAGAAAATGAACAATTGCAATCACCTTAACCATGTTGCATAAAATCTGCAGGATTGAACTGCATTCAACTCTATATAAATAGGCAACAGAGATTTTGAAGGAAATATATGAAGAAGATCCAAACTGCCAGATATGAGTCTGGTGAGTCACCAATCTTCTCACATGTGATCTCCATGACATCTAATGTGAATAAACATAAATCTCATATTCACTTATCTTAAGGAATGCTGAAGTCCTATTTTCTGTAGAATTTCATATTGATCTGTAACCAAGCAGGTAAACAAGCTAATTTTGAAAACCCTACTGAAAAATTTGTAAGCCAACGAAACACGCATCAGAAATTTGTAAAGCTGCTTTGATTTAATTAACTAAGGCCAAAGGGTTTCCTAAAGGACATGGAGACAAAAAGGCAGAGAGACAATTGATCAGCATCTGTGACTTTTTAAAAGAGCTAGTGGCTTTCAAATTTGAATATGAATGCCAATGTTTTCTGTCCAAGTCTAGACCATTATTGTCATTTCCTTCTGTCCATATGCAACCAAAAGGTATAAGTGACTACATTTTGAACACCACAGAATTTGGTATTCTTGAATAAATTTGCCTAAACGAAAAAGCAACACCTTGCCTCAACTTGCTTGAGGAGAATATTAAATTCAAAGTGGTGTTTGCCAAGAATAAATGAATTTCTGAAGGTAAAGATGCAGACATCACACAGTGTGCTTTCCCTCATCCTCTTATTTTCGTTAATTACTTGGATGCTGAAACTGGAATGGTTACAAATCAAGCAACAGGGCAATGAGTCTTAACGTAACAGATTACGAAGTCATGTCATGTATGTGTATATATGTTTTGTACGTGGCGTGAACATCAGACATTACAGCGATAAAGACAAGCCACACTCTGTATTTTACACGTAATTCCACTGCTAGCTAATGTTGAGATTTTGTCCTAAAATCTGTGCAAATGACTATTAGTTAGTGACATCAGTAAATAAATGTCAGCAGCAGTGAGTAAGGCAAGTTTTATCCACCTCCCAATTAGATCTCGGTGGAATCAGCATTAAAAATATGATTGGCTGCTGTGCAGGATATTGAGTTTTAGACTGCTAGCTGTGCCCACACTCTCCTGCATGAAGACTTTACCTACTGCTGCTTCCACTCACATTCAAAACAAATTCTAAACTATCTTTTAATTTGTATGCAACATGTAGACATTGTGAAGAAATATTATTTTGAAGGGATTTTTACTTATGGATTATCTCACAGGTATGGGATTAAATAGCAATAATGAACTCAGTGTTCAACATACCAATGATTATTTTTGCGCTTAATTGCACTTTGCGCTAAAACAATCAATGGCATGATAAAGGAGCACTGTCTTCATTAAAATCTGCTTGCAAAAGTAAAGCATCTTTTGCTTTGGAGAAGAAAAGGAGTTCTGAATCATTATCATAATCACAGTGATGTGTGAGACATATTTCAGAGCAATTTGTTTAATTGATTCAAAAAAGTGAAAACTAACTTAAACTAATCAACTCAAAAAATGTATCTTTAAAATAAAGAATCTATTCTGACTTTCATAGCAGTAAACTCATCTCATGACTCAGATGAAATTTAAACGCTCATTAAATTTGTTCCAGAAATGTCTAGAACCAGTGTAAGAAACCATCTCTCTGATGGCAATAGGGAAGCTATAGACAGTGCTCTGCACAGTGGCCTCCAGACCATGGCGATAACAATGCCTGCTGCTGTCTTCAGGGTCTGATGTCGTCATTAGATCAGTGAGACCAAAGATTCCAACAGTAATGATTGCCAGGCTGATACTGGTGTCTCTCAAGACATCTCTAGCTTTCCCTCTCGGTAGAGTATGCCTGTGGAATATGGACAACAAACCCAAGATTCTCAGGAACAAACTGCAACAATGAACCCAACCTCAGTCCAAAATTTCTTCTATAGAACATAAGTAACCAATCAACTCTTATGATGCTAACCCTCAGGTTGTATTCAGGAGAGTTAAAATAGGTGATAGGAAGGACTCTCCACCCAGGGAAACACCTTTGTCATATCCATCTTTTCAAACTCCATAGTAATAAAACAGAATGTGGATGAACACTGCCCTTTGTTATTCATATTGGTTTGATTCATTTAGGAAAACGCTGCTCATATTTGGTGCTAATTCACCCAGGTGGTGATTATGGGAGTGCTCATGTAAGACACGGATAGTTGCATATGTCATCACAGTGCAAGATGTAGTGGATTGATAGTGAAATTGGTGTGAACAAAGTGCTGTTGTGGTGTCAAAGGATGTAGTGTCTCTGTTATGTCCTTTGTTAGCCTTTGCAGCAGTCACTGTAGTATCTTCACAGTGCTGGTCATCTTGATGGTCTTGTACAAATAGTTCCGAATCCATTGAAGCCAGGCCCAAATTATTAGCCATTTAAAAATCTAAATGCAAAATTCTCTGAATATTGGAAAAATGAAATAAAAGCAGAAAATGCTGAAACCTTCAGCAGCGTCCGTGGAGAGAGAAATAGAACTGATGTTTCAGGATGATGACCTTCCACCAAACTGAAATGTTACTTTGAAAATAAGTTTTAGGAGATGGGAAGGCGGGTGGTGAAGATGACACAGAGCCTGTAGAGGGATATAGATAAGTTAAGGAAGTGGGCAAAAACTTGGCAGATAGAATATAATGTGGAAATATGAGGTTATGCACTTTGGCAGGAAGATAAAGGAACTGAATATTATTTAAATAGAGAAATACTGCAGAAAGCTACAGCACAGAGGGATTTGGGAGTCCACATGCATGAAACACAAAAAAATCACAAAAAATAGCCTACAAGTTCATCAGGTTATAGAGAAAGTAAATGAAATAATGGTCTTTATTTCAAAGGGAATAGATTATAAAAATAGGGAGGTCTTCGTAAAACTACACAAAGCAGATCACAACTGGAATACTGTTAAAACGTTTGGTCCTTTTATTTAAGGAAAACTATAGCGGCCTTGGAGGTGGTCCACACCCTCATTCTTTAGCCTCAGTCAATATTATCTTTTTAATTCTAACTGGGTCTTGGTATGTTCTGGACAGGACATCTGCAATTACATTTGATTTCACAGCAAGGTAGTATGGTTAAAGGAACAAGTTTGAATGGAATAACCTGGCATTCTGTCTTAACCTTTTCCGTAAAAGTCAAGAAGATTTTGCAGACTATGATCTATAATTACACATTTCAGACATATATCTCAAAGCACTTGAGAATCAGTAAGAAACCAACAGATTCCTCCTTCAACTTTGGAGTACACTTCTGATGTTTATTTAGTTTTTTGAAGAAGTACTCAATTGGTCTCTCTTCCAGATTCGTCTACCTGAAGGAGAACTGCCCCTATCCAATGTCACACATCAATGACTACTTTAATTAAAATTTGGAGCTGCAAGCATAGATTCTCTGGTTAAAATGGCCTTCAGACTTTCAAAAGTAATTTAGAATTACTCATTCTGTACAATCATCACATTTTTTCTCTAGTAGGTCCTTTAGTGGTGCAACTACTGCACTGAATATTGGGATGAACATTTGGTAGAACATTCACATTACCAGGAACCTCATGACTTCCCATTTTGTTGTAGGAATGGGGAATTGTGTTACTATTTTTACCTTTGCAGCCCTAGGCAATACTCATCCTTGACCCGCAACATGTCTTAGATAGGTTATTTGGGCCCTCACTCTTTGCAAGACTGACCACTAGATCAGCTGACTATATTTTCTAGAAAACAACTTGCAGTTGCTCTAAGCATGTTTCCTCCTGTGTTGTTGCATATTAAGAGGTCATACAATTAGATGAATCTGCCACTGTGTGATTCATCAGCTTCTGAAAGATGGCTGAGGCATTCCGAAATCCACATGGTGTGACTCAACAGTGGTATAACACCCTAGAGTTATGAAGGTGGAGTTTTCCTTTGTGTGGGCAGTCAAGAAAACTTACTAGTGTCCTTTGCGTATTCTTGCTGGATAATGTGATAACTTACCCCACACTATCTATGCAATCCTTCAGCTGAGGTATAATTTAAGAGTCCATTCTGGTCACTGTGTAAACTTTTTGGTAATCAATGTAGAGCATTGTGCAGCCATCCAACTTGGCCAAGAGCACAATGGGGAGCTCTAGCTACTCTACTAGACTTTATTAGTTTGTGCTGCAGCATGTAGTGAATGTCCTCCTGAACCTAGGCCAGCTTTTCTGGACCTAGTGATAGGGATGTTGCCTTATAGGAGAGACCCCTCCCACATCCACATCACATAAAAACCAAAATGTTGCAGCCTGGCTTGCCTCTGCTCTCTGAGTGGGTGAATAAGGGGTCTAAGTTTGTTAGTTTGCTAGTATTTCTGTATTAATTCATCAGGTAGAATGGGCTTCAATGTGTGCCTCACCCATATATCCCTCCAATTAATCCCTGATGGTACACTTGTTTTCTAGGTTGGTGGCAATGGGACAGACTGTTAACTGTGTACCCCCTTCTCAACATTGGTATTACCTTCTCATTTTGACATGACCCAGGCTTTGCTTTATTTTCCTTTAATCTGGGGTCTCAATCAAATAATTCACTTTCGTAAGCTTCTTCACTACTCTAAATGGACCATCAAGTTAAGAGTTTAAGGGTTCACCTGATGTTAACAAGAGCACAAACACATTGTGTCTGGTCTAAAAGATTCAAGGCCTAGCATGTTTGCCTGTTGTTTGTTTTATCACTGTTTGGGAGATTTTTGAGTGTTCCCCGGCCCCCTTACAGCCACTCAGTTGAGAGTTGCTCTTGGAACTCTTCTATGTAGTCCAAAGTGGAGACATCCTTTTTCTGTTAGAGGCCTTCACACTTGGTGCTCGTAAGCTAATTCAAATGAAGTAAAACTAGTGGAGTCACTGAGTAAGTAGGTGGTGGCGAACAGAATAATATCAAGTCCTTTACCTCAGTCATGTGGGGACTCATGGCAGTATGTCTCAATCATTGATTTTACTGTCTAGTAGTACCATTCTAACACCTCCTGTTCTGCGAGCTATATGATGAAGACTTCTTTTCGGTCATTGCCAGATTAATCACTACTTCCTGGAATACTTTGGACATCAAATTTAAACCCTGGTCCAAATAAATTTCAATGGGCAGACCATAGTTTGTGAAGAATTAGGTCAATTCCCTCACCACTGTTTAGCAGATATGGCCTCAGGGGAACAGCCACTGAAAAAGGGATAGCCACATCCATTATGATAAGGGTATATTGGTCAGTGTTTGGTCAGCCATCCCACATGTCTACTAAAACCTTGCTAAATGGTTCCCCAAAAACCAGCATGAGAATCATAAGTGCAGACCTTATCATCAGTTGGGCTTTCCAACAATCTGGCAAGTATGGCAGCTTCTACATCCTTGTAGAGCTGTGGCCAGTAAAAACACTGCCTAATGCAGGCCTGGATTTTACATATACAAACATGCCCACCCATTGGAATTTTATGAGCTATCCGCAATATTTTCCTACAGTAACTGTGTGGCATCATTATCTGGTGGATCACTGTCCACTCCTCATTTGCAACTATGTCAAGGTATCTCCATTTCCTCATCAAAACCTTATTTTTAATACAGTAGCACTCAGGGATTGATTCTGTCTGAGCTTCAGTGTGACCAGTAGAAGCTACTTTTTTTTTAACAGTAGGTCAGCTTATTGGGCTTCTACAAAGGAAACTCTATTTATTGTGTTCTTAGGGTCTTCTAGACTCCTAGACAAGGTTTCAGGTAACCAGATCAAAGGGTCTTCTGTTTGCAGTCAGCCTCCACTGGCCAAGCTTCTCTGGCCATAGACCATGTCACCATACAGACAGGGAAAATGCCAGGAACTTCCTTCTGGAGCCGCTTAGTCTCCCTGACCTTAATGGCCTTCCCAGAGATCCCTCGGGATGCTTTTACCTTCAATCACTAGGCAAACTAGATACAACTCCCACAGTCACTGGTTCCAAAACAAAGTCATTCTTCATGTGCACCTGGTAAAGGGAGTGGGCATGTATACTCCTTCAGCACCTTTTACCAGCACCTTGGCTCTCTCTGCACTTTCTAATGTAAGATTATGCCTTTTTCCAACAGGAAAGTTTGGGCTGGCCCCCAGTATCCTTCTAAGCTTGTTCACCTCGCTCTGGGGAAATATGACACCCTTCCTTTGGATACAAAATCCCAGTAACTCTTGGGAGTTTGTTTAACCTCTTCCACACTCTCAAGGGTACCTTAACAGGGCTTTGTGGCTATAATAGGAGCCATAGCCATGACTGCTATGTCTCTGACTGACTCTGTTCTCTGCACAGGGTGTATGTGCCCTGGCAAACCCCAGTCATTTTTCCCACAGTCTCCAGCAGTTGATCCAGACATACCCTACATTTTCAGTTGAAACAAACAGACTTCTTGGCCTGACCTTTCATTTCTACACCACGCTTTGTGTCCTGAGGAAGGCTCCTGGCATTCCCCCTCTCCCATGGATGCTTAGTTTCCTGTCAGTCTATCCCCCTCTACTCTTTCCAGTTTTTGAGGCAAGTAGGGAAGGAGTTTTTTTCAAAACAAGGAAAAGATTGGCTCATGTATGGCTCCCTGCTTGCCGTGGTCACTTTGTGTTCCTCAAGGTTTATTCGTATTGAGAGGAGGCTGGAGTTTTAAGCTCCTCAAGGAGAGTTCATAGAATCCCTACAGTGTGGAAGCAGGCCATTCAGCCCATCGAGTCCACCCCTCCTTCTGAAGAAGAGCATCCCACCCAGACTCCTTCACTATAACCCTGCATTTCCCATGGATAATCCACCCAATCTACACATTCCTGGACACTATATGTAATTCAGCATGGCCAATCCACCTAACCTGCACATCTTTGGACTGTGGTGGAAAACTGGAGCACACAGAGAAATCCACACAGACACAGGGAGAACGTGCAAATTCCACAGAGTCACCCAATGCTGAAATTGAACCTGGGCCCCTGGCACTGTGAGGTAGCAGTGCTAACCACTGAGCCACCACGCCACCCTTATTATTTCACAGGGTTTTTCACCATTGGCTCTCTGTCCTAAATGCCGATGTCTTCTGGTCAAAAGCAAGCTGCTTAAACCTTTCAAATTCCAGGAATATCTGCTCAGGCTGCTTCTTGAGACAGTATTCCCTGTCTTCATTCACCCAGTCCCTCATTTGGTCAATCTCTTCCCTGTGATTACCTGACCAAATGAACTTATGCTTTTAAAATGAGCCAATTTAGCCATTTTTCTTGAATTAACAAAAAGAGTTTAATAATTTGTACATGCAAAGATAAATGCTAATTCAACACACATACAAACAGATTAGAAATAAAAGTTGAGTCCAAAAAGATATAAGTTTTAAAAAGTTATGTGATTCAGTCTCTGAATTGTTCACAAAGAGAAAATAAGATAATGTTTTGTGGCCGTTACTGAGTTGAACTGATAGCATTGACATTGGCAGTTGAACAGGTTTCATGACCCTTAGTTTTGCAGATTGCTTGAGTTTATGTAATACTTATTCCTTGTAACCCGATTGAATTCCAGCATTGCGGGTGAAGATAGTCTTTTTGTTACCCTTTTTCCCTTTTGTGGTCTGGCTGCTGTTCGCTGACTTCTAGCCATCAGAGTGAGAGGATTTACCTACAGCACAGGGGTGATTACAGGATAGTTCTTCAATGTGAACCTCACAACACTAATGCTCAAACATGAGAATATTCAGTTCCACTAGAATACACTAATAGAGTTGAATTTGGCTTTTTAACTCCTACCTTCGTGTATTCTTCAAAGGGAAAAACACAAGAAATGTCTGTAGTTTGAGTTATAATCTGCGGGAGGTGGTTTGCTGTTGAGCAGCGTGTTGTCAGCCTTTGTCATCACAAGTTGCTCTCTCTCAAGTTGTTTTTTGATACGTTAGGTGTTATATCACATTGGTCCCACACAATTTTTGACAGCTATCCACATAGATTTACTGCTGCAGTTACTTTGTCTCGCTATAGCAGTCTTCTTTGAAAAAGCACATTTTGCAATTATAGGCTAAAAGTGGATATACTATTTTGGGGTTCTGACCCTCATTTTAATAAAACTACCTACTTTTCCATTAGGCTTTTTTCAGAGGATTCAGTCCTATATCTTTGGGCAGTTAGGTCCACTACTACTTTAAAACTACAACATTTAAAGGGATCTTCCAGCTGTTAGCACTTGATAGGCAGCCATTGGCCCTTAACTCCCTAGAGGTCATGACTACAGTTTAGGAAGCTCTTTCAGCTGTTGTACACTGAGGTCTTAGGGGCCCTTGTGGCAGAGTGGGAGTGTCCCTACTTCTGAGCCAGGAGACCCAGAATTAAGTCCCACTTGCTCCAGTGTTAATAACATTCCTTAATGGGTCAATTGGGAAAAAAATCTACACTGAGTTGTTGGAAACTTTAGCACGCCTAGCTGTGAAGAATATACATTGTGAACATCAAAAGTATTAAAATTGTATTGAAGCAATTCATAGTGGATCATGATGTATAAAGAAAGTTCAATAGAAATAAGCCTTTCTAAAATTTTCAGTTTGAAAAGTTTTGACTTGGGGATGAATGCCTGACACGGAATGTATATTGTAGACATTAAAACTATTACAATTGAGAGAGATAGTAGGAACTGCAG
>NC_063349.1:26106769-26143270 GCF_021869965.1 Rhincodon typus | reverse complement strand
ATGGCACAAGTTTAATTTTTTTGTAAATTTTGTAATTTAAGGGGATATAGCTTATAATGTATGTTTACAAATGTAATGATTAAAATATATTTTTGGAAAAAAGTGTAAACTCCTGCCAGAAATTATTTTGTAAAGATCATAATTTTATTCAAATAATATTAACATTAAGAAAAGCTTCTTTCTTTAGAAAAGCGAAATTTTATAACGCCAGCTTTAAATCATTCAAATCACAATCTTTCAGCGCTGGGAATCTGCAGCAATACAGGATTCACTTTCGGGCAATCACTTCAACTGAGACTATCAGCACTCACGCCAGCCTTGCTAGTGCAACCCTAGCTGGCTGTTCCACGCCCTGACTGAACATTACACAGACACAGATTACTGCAAGCCAACAATTGCAACACTTCATTGGAACAGCACTGGAAGTGCGTTTAAGGTTAGAAAAAAAACTCCCATCCAGTGTGGAAATGTGCGCATGAACACAAACGAGTTGGTGATTGTAGAATTGCACAGACCTTCTGTATTGACACTGGACTCGGGCCAGGTACCAGGAGCTAGCGCTGACTCACGTGTCTATTCACGTGTGGAAGAGGATTCGGCACAAATAAACACAGCGTGACCGTTGCTGTAAGCTACATACGGCGGGAGAATCAGCAGCTAAGGCGATTGTACAAGCAGTTTTCTGCATACTCCTTAATTAAATATGATCGTGACCGACTTTGTGGGTTTTGTTCGGGAGATCCTAACTAGATATCGAGGGTTTTTTTTTAATTTAACAAACATTATTGTTTCAAGACAGATGGAGACCCGAAACTGGCAGCCGCTCGCTAGTGCGTGTATATGAACTAGCCCGGGAAACAGAGCTGTACACGATACACGTGTGTCTGCAGCCGTTTACGGGAAGCCAAACATTAGTTACATTTTACATGGGCCACAAAAGGAGTAATATTACGCTCGAACGTTGACTCCGTTTCTCTCTGTCCACGGATGCTGCCAGACTCGCTGAGTTTCTTCAAGCGTCTTTTTTATTTGAAATTTCCAGCGACCACGGCTTTATGCTGTTATTCTTACATTTTTATGAGATCTGACGCGATTGTTAACTTTGATCACATTAAAAGTCTCCGCCCCCAGAAAAAAAACTGGCGGACGTTCACTTTGGAGCCTTCAAAGTTAATTTGAAGTATATTGCACTAAAAACAATTCTGGCATATTCAGCTGCTATGGCAGCATTTGTGGAGAGAGAAACAGTTAACGTTTCAGGTCGATGACTTTTCAGCAGAAAGGTTATGCTGCAACTCAGTATCACCCCAAGGGGCGTGACTCCTATTTCATATTCGTAATTGATTTCAATTATAAGCAAGCATTCCAAAGGTGTGAACAGGAACTTAATGCTATTGTAAATGATCTTTGGAGCCAATATGGTTTGTTGTTGATGCAGAAATTCTGCACCTGACCTCCCACTATATCTTTTTGTAATCGTCAGAGAAATGGGCCATTTTCTGCCATTTACTTCATTTCTTTGAGAATTATATTAGAAGATACCTCAGGAATTTCAGGGCTAGTGAAAGAAAGCAGTTGTAGGCCCAATAAGACAAATGGCTCACTAAAAATTCACAGAAACATCGCCTACAATTTTTCTGCCCACTATTCCCACGATGTGACAGAATCTACAATTTTCCGCTAAGCTGCAAATACAAGTCTGCTTGTAGCATGGGGCCGTGGAAGAATGTGCCATATGCATTACATGTGTAGCTCCCTATTATTGGTATACAGTATAAATTGTTCCAACATTAGTTGTCATCTGTTAATACAGTTAGTTCTGCAGTTAACACTTCTGTGTTCTAAAGATTATCTTATGGGGATCTTAATTTTATTACCATTAGACTTTGTGTAGTTTACAGTGTACTTATCATTCCCATCTATCTTTAGTCACTCTTATGTAATTTACTGTACATTTTGTTCATACTGCCTGAGTAGTGATATTGTAAGTTCATGTATAGATTCATAGAGATGTACAGCATGGAAACAAACCCTTCAGTCCAACTCATCCTTGCCGACCAGATATCCCAAATTAACTTAGTCCCATTTGCCAGCATTTGGCCCATATCCCTCCAAACCCTTCCTATTCATGTATCCATCCAGATGCCTTTTAAATGGTGTAATTGTGCCAGTGTCTATCACTTCCTCTGGCAGCTCATTCCATACATGCACAACCCTCTGTGAGAAAAAGTTGCCCCTTAGGTTCCTTTTTAAATCTTTTCCCTCTTAGCTTAAACCTAGCACGGGGCAGCACAGTGGCTCAGTGGTTAGCAGGCTGCCTCACAGTGCCAGGAACCCGGGTTCAATTCCACCCTCGGGCAACTGTCTGTGTGGAGTTTGCACATTCTCCTCGTGTCTGCGTTTCCTCCGGGTGCTTCGGTTTCCTCCCACAGTCCAAAGATGTGCAAGCTAGGTGGATTGGCCATGCTAAATTGCCTGTAGTGTTCAGGGATGTGTAAATTAGGTGGGTTATAAGGGATGGTCTGTGTGGGATGTCTGAGGGTCGGTGTAGACTTGTTGGGCCAAAGGGCCTGTTTCCACAGTGTAGGGATTCTATGATCTACATCCTCTAGTTTTGGACTCCCCTACCCTGTGAAAAAGACCTTTGCTATTCACTCTATGCATGCCCGTCATGATTTTATAAACCTCAATAAGGTCATCCCTCAGCCTAAGATACTCCAGGGAAAATAGCCCCAGCCTATTCAGCCTCTCCCTATAGCTTAAACCCTCCAACGCTGGCAACATCTTTGTAAATCTTTTTGGTACCATTAACAATATCTTTCCTATAGCAGGGAGACCAAAATTGAATGCAGTATTCCAAATATGGCCTAATCAATGTCCTATACAACCATAACAGACCTCCCAACTCCTATACTCAATGCACTGACCAACAAAGGCAAGCATACCAAACGCCTTCATCACTACCATGTCTACCTGTGACTTCACCTTCAAGGAATTATGAACTTGCACCCCAAGGTCCTGTTGTTCAGCAACACCTGCCAGGACCCTACCATTAAGTGTATAAGTGCTGCCCTAGTTTGCCTTATCAAAATACACCATCTCACATTTACCTAAATTAAACTCCATTTGCCACTCCTTGACCCATTGGCCCATCTGATCAAGGTCGCATTGTACTCTGAGATAACCTTCTTCACTGACCAGTACACCACCAATTTTGGTGTCAATTGCAAACTTATGAACCATTCCTCCTGTATTCACATCCAAATCATTTGTATAAATGATAAAAAGCAGTGGACCCAGGACCAATCCTTGTGGCACACTTCTGGTCACAGGCTTCCAGTCTGAAAAACAACCCTCCACCGCCACCATCTGTCTCTTATCTTCAAGCCAATTTTGTATCCAAATGGCTAGCTGTCCTGGATTCCATGTGATCTAACCTTGCTAACCAATCTACCGTGCGGAGCCTTGTTGAATGCCATGCTGAAGTCTATATAGACAATGTCCACTTCTCTGCCTTCATCAGTCTTCTTTGTCATTTCTTCAAAAAACTCAATCAAGTTACTGTTTCCATGCCCAAAGCCATGTTGACTATCCCTAATCAGCCCTTGCCTTTCCAAATACATTTGACAAAGACTTTGTGATAATCCCTTCCATTTTGTGTAGCTTATTGCATAGGAGCACTCATATTGCAATGAGGAACAAATAAAAGAGGGGGTTCTCCAACAGGAAGGTGCCTCTAGGCCACAAACGTTCAACACAGTGGAGGCCTGGCTGTTTTATTTTTGTTAAGGGGGGAAAGTCCCTCTAGGGAGCAACCTTTTTGCTGCATACCCACCTAAGCAGGCAGGGGTGGGCCTGAAGGCTTTTATAGAATGCTAGCACCTCAGCCTCATGTTGGGTGCCTGCCTCTAGGCAAACTGCCCTTGTCTCCTAATTGCAATCTGCCTCCTGGTGTACCAAACTGGTTGCTCACTTTGTGGTGGCAAAGAGTTCTTCCAAAGCCTGGAACAGCACTGGGAAATCAGCATGCCAGTTCATCCTCATTTTCCAATCCCCATTCTGTCTCTTTCCTGGCCTCAGTGGGGACAAAAGAATTCAGCTATGTAATTTCCCAAATTGAGTCTTCTCCTATAGCCACATCTTTAGTGCAACTCAAAGTGCCATTCCCTGTCTGCTGTAACTATTTATGCATGAGTTTTTGCTGGTATTGTCTAGGAGTATTGAATCTATTCATGTTGACAGCATGTAATTCGTCTACCTCATAGTCTCCACCAGTGCTGTTGCACTTCCAGTTGCCTGGTCAATAGTAGTACCTGTTTGAAATAAAATTTTCAGTAATGTTTAAAATGGCAAAATTGAAACTCTTCCATTGTCTTTGGCAGCTCCTACATGATTCTAGCCTAGATTTCATCAGATTACCTCGGTAAATTGATTTAACGCATAATTTAAACTGTCAGGCGAAGATCATGGGGGTGTACTGCAAAGTTTTTCAGATGTGATGCTGTCTCAGATCTATAGGGACGCTTGTGATGTAGTGGTAGTGTCATTGTCTCTGAGCCAGGAGGCCCAGATTTAAATCCCACCTGCTCCAGAAATGTTCAAACACATCTGCACAGATTGATTAAAAATCAATACTGTCAGATGAAAGTCACATACTGCAATTCTATTAGCTGGGATGTTGTCTTGGGTTGAATGGTGGGGAGGGGGGTGGGTGGGTCTTGTCATGCGGTAGATTCCCTGCCTCTGGTCTAGAATGTCCAGAATCACATCCTACCTACCATGGAGGTGTCTCATAACATGTCCAAACAGATTTTTTTTTAAATACTAAAGATGCCGTAGCACTAATCAAAGAAAATCAATCAAGTTTTGCAAATGCTCTGGCCAAAATATATCTTTAAACTAACAACACAAAAACTGATTTGTTTCATTGCAGTCTCTAAGATCCTTCCGCACATAAATTGTGTGCCATGTTGTTTTATTCATTCACAGAATAGTTATAGTCTAGAAAGTCTTTCACTGGATGTTGGCTGGGCCAGGTACACCCTTCCTATTAGCTCTAAGATTTTTGATGCAGCTACAGTGGAAGAATGGCAATGGATTGTGTGAGACTTGGAGAGGACTGTGCACATGATGATGTTTCTATGCACCTACTCCCCTTGTCCTTCTGCGTGGTAGAGGATGCTACTTCCCAGCTGATGTTGGGAAGGCTTTAATGAGTTGTGCAATCTATTTTGTAGATGGTGCATATCACTGTCACAATGGTAGGTGGTGTACTGTATTGCCACAGTGATCAGAATCATAGAGTAATTCAGCACAGAAGAGACCCGTTGGCCCATGGAGTCTGTACTGACCTATCTACACTAATCCTACTTTACAGCACTTGGCTCATAGCCTTGAGTGTTATGACAGAGCAAGTGTTCATCCAGTGATGTGGAGGGTCTTTAAAATGGTGGATGGGGTGCCAATCAAGTGGGTTTCTTTGACCTGGGTTGAGCTTTTTAAACATAATAACGCATCAATTATATACTTCCAAAATAAAAGGGCATGTATTAAGGGACACAGTTTATAGATGCAAATTCATTTCACCCTTATCTTTCCGTTATCGGTGCATTCCCTCATCGCTTTTTCTCCACTCTCTGATATATCTTTCTGTAGACCAGAAATGTAAGTGGTGCTTCTGCGCTCAATTTGGTCCTGCACATTTTACAGTGGCGGTGTGCTGATGATTTATTACCGCCTGCAGAATGGATTGAAGCGCCAGTCTGATGTGTCGATGATGTGCTCGGATGGAAAATGCGGAGCTGGCCGGAGGCAGCTGGGTTTCAGTTCCAGTTCTGCGAGCCCAAACACCGAGCCTGTGGACATTATTGTAAAAATACTTGTGATTTACCGACAAACAGAACTGTTCAACAAAGTAATACCGTAGTTCGGTGGGAAACCTCATGAACGTTGAGGCGAACTTTAAATGTCGTTCACATTTACTTGGTGTCTTTTGAGTCAGAATCGCCGATGCGATTTCTGAAGGATATAAATTGCTTTCAGCGAATGTCTGATGCCCCTTTCGGACGGGCGTGAAGCATTGCATTTAGCGGTGGAGTGATCAATGCCGTGTCCAATAATGAGCAAATGAAGAGGACAAATGGGCTTGGAGTTTGAGTTTCCATTGCAGTCAAGTGTGGTTAGGGGGTCTGTTTGTGTTTAGCCTATCAGTCACCGATCGCCTGGCTTACCCTGCCAGCCCCTTCTCACAGACACCCCTTCTGTATGTCAGTGTCTCCTGAATTGGGCACATCTAGGATTCTTTGTAAAAGTCAGCCCAGGGAGGAACGCTTCGTGCGTCACTTGTGGGCTGGTGTTTGTAACGGGAAATGCTGGCTGCGGTGTGTCTGTGTGGAATGTGATTGTTGCACAACCTTCAGTTGATAGCACTTAGCGCCCGCCACTGACCCGCTGGCGGGGAAATGCTGCTCGGAGGAGGCAACAGGCAGCAGCGACATGGGGAGGTGTCTGAGCCCAGTCAGAACACTGCTCCCAACACAACAACTGGCACTGAAGGCGCTTTGAGATTTCTTTCTTTTTAAAAAAAGCTAGAAGATCCTTGTTCATTGTAGGTGCAGGTTTATCCGTTATAAATAAACAAGATTACTTCAGTGAAATCTCTCTCACTGTAAACTCGGGCTCTGACACACTGAGGTTGAAAGTTCCATACAAACTTTTCAGTTTGCAGTGAATTTCTTGGAGTAATGTTCAGTGCAATAACTGGACATTCACTTGGATTTCTGAAATGGACTGCAATAAGAACGGGTAACATATGGGGCGTTATTTTATTTTTGCGATACACGCACCAGTTCTGAGTTAGATTGCCTTTTTTGATGCAGGGACACCATGGTGGGTGGACATTCTGAAGAAGGGAAACTGGAATTCCATCGAAAGAGCAAAGTGGACCACGTTCGGAGAAACTTATTCGGCCCCGTTGATCACGAGCAGCTACAGCAAGATTTTCAGCATTTACTGCGGGCCAATATTGAAGCTGCCGGACAAAAATGGAACTATGACTTCGGTCGGGAAGTTCCGTCGGAAGGGACCCTTGAATGGGAAGAATTGAAATGCCACGATGTTCCAGCTTTTTACAGGAGCCGTGTTATCAGCATAGGGAAACACTCGTGTGGGGTGCAGGAGCCTGCAGTGGACAGGAGAAGCTGTGAGCTGCCAGTGCCTCAAAGCGAGCAATTCAAAGCTCAACTTACCCCTGAACCCAAGAGAAGGAAACAGACCCGCATAACAGGTACATGGCGATTTCTCTATCATTACTGGTTCTGTCCACTTTTTCCACATTTAAATTATAATTTAAGTTCAATTCGCATCTACGTGCTGTATCAAGGCACAGCAAGCGTACAGCAAGTTCTATCTCTCTCTCTCTCTGATGCTGCTGCTTTTGTTTAGTCTGGCTGCAATGAACAGGATTTAACTTTGTCCAGCAAAACACTGGAAAGACCAAAGAATGTTGTCAGCCTCCGCCCCTGAGGTTGAGAGACCTTGTACCTCCTTCCTGAAAAGGCAGTGTATCAGAGTCTGAATATTTTTAAAGCAGAGGCAGATAGATTCTTGCGAAGCAAGGAGTTGAAACGGCAGAAAGCGGAGGTTACAATCCGATCAGCAGTAATCTTATTGAATGGCAGAGAAGGCTATAGGAACCGAATGGGCCACTCATGCATCTAACTTACATGTTCCGTACGTTGTCAGCGAGAGCTCAGTTGGTGGTGCCTTGATTATTTGGATTGGGATTACATTGGTGCAAACCACACAGAGTTCATTCCCTTTTTCATGTGGTGTGGAGTAAGGAACTGCATCCTTGCCCTGCCCATGATGGAGGTTATGGCACCTTGGGTTGGATCTCTCAAGGGCAAAGAACTTGAGGTGCTGTTCTTGTTGGCTTCCAATCCTCCACACTGTGTAAGCTCTAGCTCAGTGAAAACTCTAATGCTGTTTCTACCACACTTGCTGACCCCCTAATTCCCAGAGTTTCAAAATTCAAATGTTTACCCAGGTCTTCAGGCTTCTGTTCGTACTTTCCCTTTTTAACCTCTTCTCTGCATGAATCTTTCCATTTATCTGCAGACAACTACGGCTGCAAACACTCACATACTGTGTTGGTAGCTATGCCTTCAACCTCCTAGACTTATTTTGGAATTATTTCCCAAGTTCCTGTACATATCTTCCTTTTATGACATCCTAAAGTGTATCATTGTAAGCAAACTTTTGGTCAAACTGCCAATAGCACTTTTATAAGAAAATAGAATAGAATCCTGACTTCTCTGTGATGGCTCATAGGATAGATTTTTTTTCCCCACATTATAATACTACAGGACCGTCAGATGTAGGAGCAGAAGTAGACCATTTGGCCTACCGAGTCTGCTCTGCCATTCAATCATGGGTGATTGTTTCTCAACCCCATTCTCCTACCTTCTCCATGTAACCTTTGATCCCCTTACTAATTACGAAATGTATAAGTAACAACTTACATTTTATTTTAGTGATAATTGACAGGTGTCATTGGAATTGATGATAGAGCGTTGACATGTACCTTGTTATTCATTTTATGATCCAATCAAATAAAAACACTGGCATCATAACATTTTCTGTAACACATCCTGTCATTAACTACACTGTAATTTGTTATTCTAGTAAATGATTTGGCCTTTGACATGATTAATGTTTGTATTTTCCTTTTTGTAAAGGACAGGGGCCTCTTTCTTGTATTTTTGAATACTTACTTTGGCATTTTCATTAGGAAAATTTGAACAACTTGTACATCATGCTTTGATACAAAATTTGATTTGCGGGTTTTCTAATTTTATTATTTCCCTAACAATCAAATAGGAAATAGGAGCAGAAGTAGGCTATTCAAGCCTGCTCTGCTATTCAGTATGATCATGGCTCATCATTCAACTCATACCTGTTTCTGCTTTCTTCCATGCCCTTTGATCCCTTTAGACCTAAGAATTACATCTAAATCCTTCCTTAAACATCCAATGTTTTGTCCTCAACTGTTTTCTGTGGTAGCAAATTCTGCAGGCTCTCCACATTTTGGGTGAAGAAATTTCTCCTTATCTCAGTCCTAAAATGGCCTGCCCTGTATTCCCAGAGTGTGATCTCTGGTTCTGGATTCCCCAGTCATTGGGAACATCCATCCTTCCTGTGTTTTACTCTGACCAGTCCTGTTAGAATTTTATAGGTTTCTATTATCCCTCATTGTTCTTACACTCCAGTGAATAGAGTCCTAACCAATCTACTCTCCTTTCATCAGTCTTGCTATGCCATGAACAAGTCTGGTAAGCCTTCATTGCCATCCTTCCATAGCCAGAGTATCCTTTCCTCACATGTGGAAATCAAAACTGCATACATTACACCAGATGTGGTCACATCAAGGCCCCTGTACAACGGCAGCAACACACCCATTCTCCTGTATTCACATTATCTCACTATAAAGGACAACGTACCATTTGTCTTCTTCTCTACATGCTGCACATGCATGCTTACTTTCAGCAAATGGTGAACGAGGACTTGGGTTTTGTTGTACCTCCCCCTTTCCCAAAGTGTCACCATTCAGTTATTAAATCTGCCTTCCTGTTTTGGCCACCAAAGTGAATAACCTTACATTTTATCCATAATATACTTCAAATGCATGCATTTGATCACTCACTCCACTTGTTGAAATAGCAATGAAGCATCTCTGCATCCTCCCCACAGTTCACCCTCCCATCAAGCTTTATGTCATCTGCAAATTTGGAGATATCACACTTAGTTCCCTCTTCTAAATCATGAATAGATATTGTGAAAAGCTAGTGTCCGAATACTAATCCCCTGTAAACAATGGCTGCCACACAGGGTGGGTAGGGTGGGGAGAAGAGGGGAACTTACTTATTTCAGCTTTGTTTCCTAATGGCCAACTTATTCTCTATCTAAATCAGTACATTTCTCCAATTCCATGCACTTTAATTTTATATTCTAATCTGTTATGTGGGACCTTACAGAATGGCTTCTGAAAGTCCAAGTAAATGGCATCCACTGGCTTCACATTTATCCACTCTACTAGTTACATCATTCAAAATATTCAGTAGATTTAACAAGCATGGTTTTCCTTTCAGAAATCCATGGTGGCTGTCCAATTCTGTCAGTTTTCCAAGTGCACTGCTATTAAAATATTTTGTAATTGACTTCAGCTTTGTCCGTACTATTAATGTCAGGCTAACCAGTCTATAATTTCCTGGTTTCTCTCAACAGTTTTTTTTTAAATAGTAAATCCATAGGAACTATTCAAGAGTCTATAGAATCTTGAAAGATGATCACCAATGCAATCATTATTTCTAGGCCCACTTCCTTGAGTATTCTGCAATGTAGATTATCGAATTCTGGGCATTTACTGACCTTTGATCCCATAAGTTTCCCAATGCCATTTCCCTACTAATACCGATTTCCTTCAGTTCCTCCCACTACCAGACCCTGTGAAGACTTATGGGATTTTTTTTGTCGCCCGTTAGTAAAGACAACTGAAATATGCATTTAATTGGTCTGCCATATTTGTTCCTCCTCATAACTTACCCTGTTTCTAACTGTAAGTGATCTGCATTTGTCTTCACTAACATTTTTCTCATCCCATACAAACTGATAGACTGATTGTAAAAGCTTCAAAGTTTGTTCCTGCAAGCTCACTCGCACACTGTTTTACCCACCCAACTTAATCAATCTCTTTGTCCTCTGCAGAAATCTAAACTGCTCCCAATCCTCAGGTTTACTGCCTTTCCTGGCCAATTTGTATGCCTTTTCCTTGAATGTAATTTCTTTAATTTCTCTTGTTAATCACCTTTCCCATTTATTTTTGCGTCAGACAGGAATGAACAATTGTTGCATTTTCTCCATGCATTCTTTAAATGTTTGCCATTGTCTATCCACTATCATCCCTTAAATAAATATTCACCAATTTATCGTAGCTAACTCATGCCTTATCAGCATAGTAACATTATTTAGATTCAGGACCCTAGTCTCAGAATCAAGTACATCACTCTCCACCTTTTTTAATGAAAAATTCTATCATATTATTTTTGCTGTTCCACCCCCCCCTCCTCATTTTCATGTGCACGCAGACACACGCGTACACAAACACACACACCCCCCTCAGACGCCTTGCATAACCAGATTGGGAATAAATCCCATTCTCATTGTACAATACCCAGTCTAGGATGTCCAGTTCTCTGGATCAATATGAAAAGGAACCATCTTGTACACACAGGGCACAGGGGCAGCAATGGCCTAGTGGTATTATTGCTGGACTGTTAATCCAGGGACCCAGATAACTTTCTGGGGACCCAGGTTCAAATCCCGCCATGGCAGATGGTGGAATTCGAATTCAATAAAATGTCTGGAATTAGTATTCTAAAGATGACCATAAACCCATTGTCAATTGTTGGAAAATCCCATCTGGTTCACCAGTGTTCTTTAGGGAAGGATCTGCATGGGTTTCCTCCAGGTGCTCTGGTTTCCTCCCACAGTCCAAAGATGTGCAGGCTGGGTGGATTAGCCATGCTAAATTGCCCGTAGTGTTATGGGATGCATAGATTCAGTGGGTTAAGGGGAATGGGTCTGGGTGGGATGCTCTGAGGGTCGGTGTGGACTTGTTGGACCAAAGGGCCTGTTTCCACACTGTAGGGATTCTATGATTCTATGAAACTGCCATCCTCATCTGGTCTGACCTACATGTGACTCCAGAACCACAGCAATGTGGTTGACTCTGAACTACTCTCTGGGCAATTAGGGATGGGCAATAAATGCTGCCTTGTCAGCGATGCTCTCATCCAGTGAATGAATAAACAAAAACTCCTCTGCAGCATGTTACTGCTATACCTTTTATTGCTTGCATCACTAATTTCCTGTTTATATAAAGGTTGGAGTAGTTTTTCCTGGAGCACAAATGCTGGATGTTCAGCTGTCAAGTTGTTTCCATTAGCCACTTGATAGTCTGATAGAAGTCCAGGTAATTTTGAAGACCAGGCCTTATTAGCATTCAGGAGGCAGGTAATGGACAGACAACATGAGCCATGTTTAACTCATTAGTCATGAGATTTGAAACATGTGCTTGTGGATACAATCCCAAAAGGTGCACAATGCCCAATACACACAATAGCAAACTGAGTAGTGTATATCACAGCCTAATTTTTATTTTTGATGGCTACGTCTTTGTTCCTGGTCTTCAGTCATGAATCCCCATCCCCAGACCTTGGCTAAACCCATCCTTCGCCTGGTCTGCTGACCTTTGGTCTTTCCATTCCACTGACTATCTCATTCCAGCTTACCTAACTGCTTTCTGCACCTCCAATCACTAGTTGTTTCTCTCGATTGAGCATATCAGCAGCAAATGTGGGAGTGGACCAACCTGTTGATTTTGCCTAGGCGGAAGAATTATAACAGGAACTAGGCAGCCAATATTTCCCCACTATCATTCGGGAATTACTGTTCCATTTCCATGTTGGCTTCAAAATCTCCCCATTCAAGACCAAAAATTTAGTTAAGTAACAGTTTGTAATTCAAATTTGAAATGTAAAATGATCTTTATTTTCATTCTTAAATCTGTCTTTGACAAAAATGAAATTGCAGCCCAAGTATAGCCTTTTAGGTGTAACGTTTCAAAGCTTCTGTCTCAAAGTTGCAATGGTGTTCCCTTAACTGTTGTGCTACCAATCAAGTCTAGACTGTGTAAATTTCCTCAATGCATAAAGAACTTGCACTTCAATCTAATTTTCAAGTCTAATGTCTCAGTTTTTTTTTTAAATTGCACTTTTTGTTGTTATTTCAAAAACAGAAGTATGTAAAAACTGTTTATAGAAAAATATGAATTAACTTAAGAGGCGTACTGTATCATTCATAGCATTACTAAAATTCCTTCACCTGCAAAAGCTTGCAATACGTAATACAATCATTTATGTTTTACAAAATAAATCAGTTTTAGTTTGTGGAGTTTAAAATATTTTGGAACATGGCATTTGGTAATTACACTGTATCCCATGCATGTATAATAAATATTATAAAATGCAGTAATAAACCTGTACTTCTGGTGCTTTTTCTAAAAAAAATCACTGGGCACTATATTCACGAAACTTTTTAAACAATGTGATCCATAGCCTCTCAACTATTTTAAGCACAGAGTATCTGGTTAAACCAAATTTGGATTATCTTAGGTTAGTTTTCATTAGTATCAACAATTTTTTAAATAGCTCTATTGCTATTTCTGAAGATTACAGTCTTCGTCTCATGATTTGTAAAACAGCTCTTATTAAATCTAAAAGTTCAAATAACAGTTGTTAAAAAAACAAATAATAACATTTACACAAAAATACATGAAGTCTTGCTTTCATGTGGGGGCACTGAAAAGGATCAGTAACAAACTTGGATACAGTTTAGTAGCATTAACAGTATGTATGACAGAGAACTATTTCTCCCCAGACCCTATCCCTATCAACTCATGGCAAAAGAGAGGAGAGCAAGAGCAAAATGGAGACAGCATGATTACAAAGGTGATTCTCTGTGAATGAGGCTAGCCCATTGCACTTTAGATGATCTGATGCCTGCTATGCCTCCAAAAGCAGGATAATCAGCTGCAAACTTTGTAGTAGTGGAGGACTGTATTTGCAATCCAAGAAGGGACTCTTGTGATGCAGTGTCCCTACCTCTGGACCAGAATACATCTGTTCAAATCCAGAGATGTGTCATAACATGTCTGGACGGGTTGTTTAATGACCTCTGTCAGAGGAAACTAAGAGCCCTTGTGGCACAGTGGTAGTGTCCCTACCTCTGAGGCGAAAGGATCATGACACAAGTTACTTAGTGGTGGAGGATAAAGGAGAAAAATAACATAGGTGGTTTGGTGGTGCAGAAAAAATGTGCAGTGGTGAGTGAAAGCCTCCCTGGATATTAAAAAGGACAAAATTCAGAACAGGATTTTTTTGAACAACGTTTTGACAGAAGAATTTTGGCAAAATTCATTATATTTTAAATGTTGAATTTTAACAAAGTTGTATTCACACAAGTTTAAAGAAAAAGCACCGACACAGAAAATGATTCCATTTCTAATACTTCTACCTCTGCCTGTCGCAGCTCAAACTTTCAAAACTTTGAGGCTATGGGTCAGGTCTCTACTAATTGTCCAGGCCTAAAATTTTAAAGGTTGACCAAATTTGGTAAAATTTATTGCCATGGGAGGGTTACAAACTGGTAGATTTAAAGAACTCAGGCTGAAAGCTGACATTTTGCAAAAGGAAGGAAAAGTGTGTGGCCCAAGTTAAACGTGTATAAAGATTGTGTTGGACAGGGTGTTACAAGTGTCATTTTAATAAATTGAGGCTTGAAAGTCATTTTTACACCTGTTTATGATGTTATACATTGTGCTTTGCAAACAAATGCCTGTAATTACCTTTTAATAAAAACAAGCGCTGGGGAAATTCAGGTCAGACAGCATCTGTGGAGAGAAATATAGTTAATGTTTCAAGTCCATTGACTCAGCTCTGGAATGGAAGATCTGACCTCATAGTTTCAGATCTCTAGCATCTGCAATATTTTGCTTCTAATCACCTTACATGAAAGCATAAGTATTATTTAACTGCTACAGAGCATCTAGAAGCATCATGAAACTTAATTCAACACTACATGTCATTCTAGCCTTTCAAAGACGCTTGATGAGCCCATAAGGTCTGAATTACAAATGATAGCAGAATATCACAAATAGTGATATTTTGCCATGATCACAGTCACTAATAAATTGTAGATGTGGTTGTGATTGTGGCCATTCCTGTATGGTTCAGTATTTGTTTCACTATTCATTCTTGCTTTTCCCTCTTCAGTATTCCTCAAAGCACTATGCACAGTTTCTACAGTCAGGATGATAGCAGGTCGTAATATTACTCGACTAGTAATCCAGGGGCCCAGACAAATCCTTCAAAGATGAGAGTTCATTCCCATCAGCTGGATGGAATTTGTACTTAATTATGAAATCTGAACTTAAAGTGCTTGTCTTATTATAATATTAATCGTGAAGCTATTGGACTGTTGTAAAAACCCATCTGGTTCACTATGTCAAGACATCTTTAGCCCTTACCTGTTCTGGCCTGAGTTTCCAGACCCAAACTAATGCAGGTCACTGCACTCTGAAATCGCCTTCTATACTGCTTAGTTTGTAAGTGGCTCTCCACCATCCTCAAGAGCAATTAGAGATGGATAATAATAGCACTGAAACCCAAGAACAAATTTTGAAAAAATATCCAAGGCACTATATAAGTTATTGTCACTAATGTCTCTTTTATTCTGAACCTCAGAACTCCTTCTGCTCACTGTTTAATTTCCATTTTTCACACACCTATCCTTTAATTATTTTTTTAAAGTTTATTCATGGGGTGTATGGGTGCTGCTGGCTGGGCCAGCATTTATTGCCCATCCATAGTTGCCTTTTGAGAAGGTGGTAGGGAGTTGCCTTTTTGAACCACTGCAAACTACTTGCTGTAGGTGGACCCACAATGCCATTAGGGAAGGAGTTCCAGGCTATTGACCCAATGATACTAAAGGAAAAGTAATATATTTCCAAGTTATAACAGTGTGCAGCTTGTGAGGGAACTTGCAGGTCGTGATGAATCTGCCCTTGTCCTTCTGGATGATAGTGGTTGTGGATTTGGAAGGTCATGAAGCCTTGGAGAATTTCTGTGATGTGTCATGTAGATAGTACACACTGGTACTACTAAATATCATAGAGATGTACAGCATGGAAACAGACCCTTTGGTCCAACTCATTCATGCTGACCAGATATCCTAAATTAATCTAGTCCCTTTTACCAGCATTTGGCCCATATCCCTCTAACACTTCCTTATTGGTGGACAGAATGAATATTTGTGGATGTGGTGCCAATCAAGCAGGCTGCTTTATCTTGGATGGTGTCAAGTTTGCTTTTGAGTGTTATTCAAGCAGCACTCATTCAAACAAGTGGGGAGTTAGGTAAGTTACCCCCTGCAAGATTCCTAGCCTCTAACCTGCTTTTGTAGCTGTGACACTTATGGTAAAGTCCACTTCAGCTACTGGTCCGTAGTAACCACCAGGATGTTGGTAGTGGGGGATTCATTGATAGTAATGCTATTGAGTGTCAAGGGGCCAATGGTTGGATGCTCTAGATGAAAATGTCGTTGCCTGACACTTGTGTAGTGTGAGTGTTGTTTATTAGCACAAACCTGGATAGTGCTGGTTTACTGCATTTGGACACGGTATGAGGAGTCATGAATGATGCTGAACGTTGTGCAGCTTTCTGCAAACCTCCCCACTTCTGACCTTGTGCTGGAGGGAAGATCATTGAAGCAGCTGAAGATGGTTGGGCCTAGGACACCACCCTGAAGAACTCCTGCAGAGATGTCCTGGAGCTGAAATAACTGACCTCTAGTAATGACAACCAACTTCCTTTAGGCCAGAAATGACTCCAACCAGTGGAGAGTTTTCCATTGGCTCCAGTTTTAATAGGAATCTTTGATGCCACATTCTGTCAAATGCAGCCTTGTTGTCCAGGACATTAACTGTCATCTCACTTGAAAATTGAAATCAGTTAGTGAGTATTGGTTGAATGGAAATATATAAAGCATGTGAAATTTCAATTGAAGCTTTACTTTAGTATATTGGATTAGTATAGCTGGGGGTTTATTGGTTGGCATAGACATGGTGAGCTGAAGGGCCTGTCTCTATGTTGTATGACTGACTATATGCTCCAGATTTGCAACCATCAGTAACTGGGCAAAGGTTTCTGAACTCAGATACTGGAAATGCTGTTAGGATGATCCTGAACTAAATATCAAAACTGAAAGCTCACTTAACTCTAGAATAATGCAGTTTATAGTGGTTGTAAATGTTATAAAGTTGTAAATGATAAAGTCTCAGCTGGTGTATTCATCCCATTCAAATAAGTAAAGATTAACATTAGGATACTTACTTCAAGCTGCACAAAGTTGCCAATAAATTTGAATCGGCTGTCAATGAAACTAGCTTCCAGAGAATACAAGAGTTTTAGATGTAGTTCCTTCATTTCCAGGTTGAGTCCAAGACGATCATATTTAAACACAGAGAGCTTCAAGCAACCAATATATTAAAATCTGGAGAAAAATGTTTTTCAAAGATTTATTTTCACTAATCTACACTCTGGATGCATGTGATATTGTTGTATTTGATGTAAACTTGTTGCAATGAAGCTTAAATAATTTTAAAAACTAATTCCAGAGGCCAAACTTGGGTATTTCTTAAATTAGGATCTGTAAAGTTTTTCGCATGATTAGATAATATTGATTGTCTATTATTTGATTTAATCACATTATTTTTTCATTGGACTGTGGTGATAGTCAGAATCTAACACAGGTTGTTTTCAGTAAAACTTTAATATAACAGAGTGACAGCAAATTTTTGCACTTATAAACATTTACCTCCATGAAGAATTGCTTATGGATCCTAAAAAGCTATAGGTTTTGCCAGCCAGTTATTGTCAAATATAATTCAGATTTACCACCACTAAAGAAGGATAATTTTGCTAAAGATTAAGTAGCCAAAAGACTCATGAATGAGATTTGGATAGTGCTTCTTATCCTCTCATTCCAGATTCTGCTATGCGGGTTTGAGCACAAAAGAACTTTAGAGTGCACTTTTTACCAGTTCAATGATGTTATGATGATATTCATGTGTCCACTAGTCACTTGGTAGTGCAGAACTTTGAATATTACTGTGAAGAGACATGTCACCCAATGCTTTTCATCCTGTTAAGACAAATGCAAGAATTTCAAATGATCACAGCAATTTATACAGAAGAATAACTTTGTTGATTGTCTTCCACTTATCAGGATAAACGCCAACCAATCTTCAAGTCTGTCTTTTCAGCAATATCTAACAGTCACTACTGTTAATTAGGAACTAGAAAGGGACACTAAGTCTTCCATGAGCAAATCTACCACTCTTCACAATGTTAACTGGTATTAATACCTCTGTTCTTCATGTCAAACAGGGTTCTCAATTTCTAGGTATTTGTTCTTTTTGGGAAAAAAACTTCAGGAACTCTCGCTTGAGTTTTGATCTGTGTTTTGTTTGGCTGATGGCACTACTCAGCAAATCAAATTTCTGAAAGAGACCTGGCATGATAGATGACTTTTTAAAATTTTAGTTAACGTGGTGCTCAGTCACTGAAACAGTCACATGAGGCTGCAAAGTTTCTATAACAATAGCAAAGAAACTTACAGCACAAAGAACTAATTAAAAACCAAGCTATCCAAATATAGAACACAATTAGAAAAGCCTTAAAACACACAACATAATAAAGTTTTAACCTATTTCCTGGCAATATCTGTTTATGGAGACTCAAATCCATTGTAATTACACCCCATCCTATGGTTCTAGTTAACTGAATCATGGTCTCTGGCAAAAAAAACTGTGGAGACAATTTGAGAATTTTCCAAATTTGCCAACATGAACTCTTCCACAACTCTGAGTCTAAGATTTTAGTTTTAATAACCTGCAGTTTTCTAACCAATCAATCCTCATTTGTAAGTTGCACAAACTAAACCTTTCAGTTGAGCTGACTGTTTTCCCTGAATTGTCCTGTACTCCTTTTTAAGGAGAGACAACTAATCTTACCTCTTAGCCCAGTCAGGTCTCCTCTGAACTACCATAAAAACTTTCAAGAAAAATCAGAGTTAATGTTTTGGGTCTGGTGACCCTTCCTCAGAATGGTGCTGGGGAAGGGTCACTGGACCTGAAACGTTAACTCTGATTTTTCTTCACAGATACTGCCATACCTGCTGAGCTCTTCCGACAACTTCTGTTTTTGTTCCTGCTTTACAACATCTGCAGTTCTTTTGGTTTTTATAATAACTTTCAATCTCTAATTTCAGTTTAGAAAACAGTTGTTGATTAATCTTGACTGAAAACAAGCTAATGGCCTTCCATTTTTACTCTACCTACCCCATAACGTAAATAATTTTTTATTAACTCCACGGGATCTACAGTGTCTTGCTTTCTGAGCAATATTGGTTTAGATTACTGCTGCATAAGGCCTCTCTAACCTTGTTTTTTTTCAAAAATAAAAGTAACCAACAGTCATATGCCACAATTTTGAAACCCCAACTCCAAAAATGATATTAATATATATTATACCCCTTTCATCTCACCACAGAACAATAGGTTCTGAGTTTTTGCCTTTTTAAAGGTGCATTTTTAAACCACTTTTAAATGAGTACATTCAATTCAACTGTTTTTTTAAAATTGAAAAATATTATTCCAAACATCATCTACAGTTTAAACAAAATATTGAAGACGCTGGAAATTTAAAAAAAGAAACTGGAAATACTCCTTTATACAACATCTGTGGACAAGGTTAAATTCGATGACCAAATTGATGACCAAAACCATTAACAGAATTTTCTCAGTTTGGTCCTTTGCACAACAGGAACACGACTACGGTTTCAATCTTCGGCAAAGTAGGCATATAATAATCCATCTCGAAAGATTGCTGTCCAAATAGGAGGAGGTGGGACATTGATTCAGAAACCTCTCCTATTGCAGGCTGCCTTGACTCTCCCTTTGCAGCAGTTATGTTGCTGAGGGAATACTGCAAAAGTAGAGATGCAACAGAGGCCTGATCAATCAGATGTAATAGAGTAGAGATGTAATAGAGGCTCTGACTGTGTTGTCCCCAGATCAGTTGGAGACTTTAAAAAAATATCAGCCTTTCTTTGTTTTAACTTTTAAAGGCAAAAGGTCTTAAACTCTCACTACTGTTCTGCTCTCCTGCTATGCAGCCTCCTACTGGGTCACCAAGCTGCTGACACAGCATGGAGCCCATGTAACACTGAGAAAATTGAAATGTCAGTGAAGATTGCTGTAATTACCCCTTCAGTTGATTTCCCACTGCTTCTGGGCAGATCACCCCTATCAGCCCTTGGAAAACCTGCAGGAGGTGGAAACTTACTGAAAAACAACCAGAGTGTTTTTTATTGACTGCCTTTGCAATACCACACCTGCGAACCCCCACATGCGCACACCCCCACCACCCGCACGCCCCCACCCACGCGCATGCCCACACAGCCCCCCCCCCCCCCACACGCCCAGCCCTCTCCTCCCAAACGCACCCAACACACGCCATGTTTTTATCCTATTTCTGTCACAGTTTATACTGATTTTATTATTTCCAATGTTCTGCATTACTTCATTTCTGAGATAGATGTCACTGTTGTCTGCTACTTCCACAGTTTAGATGGCACTTTTGGGCCCAATTTCATATCTTGAAAGGTAAGTTAACAAACAGTTTAAAGTTTTTGGTTGCTTTTGTTGAGGGCCCTCACTGCCAATGGCCTACACTGGGCCTGCTTCTGCTATTGTTAACATTGTCTCATTTATTCTCAGCCAGTCCGTGTCTACTGTATACTTCCTTTTAACCATTTGCTTCTCACCCCATTTCCCTTGAATGTTGGCTGTGCTCCTTTCTCCCTCTGAGCTCAGCTCTTGCTTCTATGCGTTTAAGATATTGGCTCTAGTTGATTCCCACTGACCGGTGCATCTCCATGACTGTTTGGCTGACGTTGACTTCCTCCTGATACAATGTGGAAACAATTTGCATTTATGTCATTTAAAACAAATAGACTATTTGTAGACCAATTAAGTATTTATGTTTGGGTCATAGGTGAGGACTGGGGTAAGTGGATGAGGGAGATGATGGAAATGGAGAGTATTACAGTAACAAATGGGATAAAGAATCAAGAGGAAAAGGGGACAGAATGAGTATTGGTGAAAAGGAGACTGTATAGAAAGAGGAAGAAGTTGGGGAAAATTTTTGCAGGGCACGTGTTAAATTTTCATTCATAAATGTTGCCAATTTGCTTTCCAGTATCATTTAAGTCCTGAAACTTGTAAACCTTGCCAGATCCATGCCTACCTGTAGTTGGAAAGTCATATTGCAGGTATGCAGCAACATGTTCTGACCTCAACACTCAACAATGTTGCAATAATCATAGGAACCCTTCCTTTTTGCTGGTAAATGTCATTTACTTGAGTCTAAACTGATACTTGTAAGTCACCAACTTGCTGTTTATCTAGGGTTATAAGGATGGTTGGGGGAGAAAATTGGACATATAGGTAGGGGATGTTGGGCAGCATCATGGCTCAGTGGTTAACACTGCTGCTTCACAGTGCCAAGGATGTGGGTTCGATTCCACCCTCTGGTGATTGCAAACTCCGCACAAACATTCTCCCCTGTCTGCATGGGTTTCCTCCTGGTGCTCCAGTTTCATCCTATAGTCCAAAGATTTTCAGGTTAGGTAGATTGGCCATGCTAAATTGCCCATGATGTGCAGGCTAGGTGGATTAGCCATGGGAAGTATAGGGTTATAGAGATACAGTAGGAGGGGTGGGTGTGGGTGGGCTGCTGTTCAGAGGGTAATTTTGTTGTAAACATGTTGCAATGAAGCTTAAATAATTTTAAAAACTAATTCCAGAGGCCAAACTTGGGTATTTCTTAAATTAGGATCTGTAAAGTTTTTCGCATGATTAGATAATATTGATTGTCTATTATTTGATTTAATCACATTATTTTTTCATTGGACTGTGGTGATAGTCAGAATCTAACACAGGTTGTTTTCATTAAAACTTTAATATAACAGAGTGACAGCAAATTTTTGCACTTATAAACATTTACCTCCATGAAGAATTGCTTATGGATCCTAAAAAGCTATAGGTTTTGCCAGCCAGTTATTGTCAAATATAATTCAGATTTACCACCACTAAAGAAGGATAATTTTGCTAAAGATTAAGTAGCCAAAAGACTCATGAGTGAGATTTGGATAATGCTTCTTATCCTCTCATTCCAGATTCTGCTATGCGGGTTTGAGCACAAAAGAACTTTCGAGTGCATTTTTTACCAGTTTAATTTTGTTATGATGATATTCATGTGTCCACTAGTCACTTGGTAGTATGGAGCTTTGAATATTGCTGTGAAGAGACATGTCAGCCAATGCTTTTCATCCTGTTAAGACAAATGCAAGAATTTCAAATGATCACAACAATACAGAAGAATAACCTTGTTGATTGTCTTCCACTCGTCAGGATAAATGCCAACCAATCTTCAAGTCTGTCTTTTCAGCAATATCTAACAGTCACTACTGTTAATTAGGAACTAGAAAGGGACAGTTAGTCTTCCATGAGCAAATCTACCACTCTTCACAATGTATTGGTGAAAAGGAGACTGTATAGGAAGAGGAAGAAGATTGGGAAAATTTTTGCAGGGCACGTGTTAAATCTTCATTCATTAATGTTGCTAATTTGCTTTCCAGTGTCACTTAAGTCCTGAGACTTGTAAACCTTGCCAGATCCATGCAGTTGGAAAGGTGGGTATGGGTGGGCTACTCTTCAGAGGGTCAGTGTGCACTCAATAGATTGAACAGCCTGATTCCACCTCTAGGGATTCTATGAACATATATTAAGGATGAAAATCACTGTTTCATTTCAGAATAAAGAATCCTGGCCTGAATTTGGACAGTGGGACCAAAGCCCAGTTCCACCCTTACTTCCTTCATTATCCACTATTTTCCTCATTTGGAGGGATGTGTGTACTTCACATATCCATATTTCACGGAGGCAGATGTACCTACTTTTAAAAGAAATGCAACTGCCTTCAAATTTTCAGATCTAATTTTCATTAGTTTAAAGCATGACTTGTGGGCTTTATATGTTTCAAAATAAAATCTAAACATATCAGTTTTTTTTGGGGTGGGGGACATGAGAGAGGCCACTACCATTGGACTGCATTTCCTACCACCTGATGTGGAGCATCATGCACTGGCAGTACTGCAAGTACCTGTTCTCAAGTGCTTTGAGGACTGGACTGGCATGTTTATACATTTAAAAAAATCTTTCACCTTTGGTTCTAATCTGCTCATTGAAACGTAATTAGTAAAGCTGAGTGTATGCAGTTACAATTTATTAATAATTTATAGAAGATTGTTCTAGACATAAAAGATTAATTTACAGCTTGCAAAATAAAAAGAAAATACTCTGGATTAAAACTCCAAGACACCATGTTATGTAATGAATGGATGCAGAAAAGCAGTAAAAGCATACTGTATTAAAATAGAGAGATTTTAAATCCAATTTTAACCCTGATGGGAATTGGATTAGGGGCATCAAGATGAAGGCCAATTCCTGCTGACCTTGGCAACATGAGAAACATGTAGTTTTAACTCTTCATGCTTGGCATACATGTGTGCTTTCAGTCTGTTCAGGAAGTGGTCATCGAAAGGAAATTTTTCCAATCATATGTGGCCAGGAAGAGCTTGTAGCTCTTTAATTTCTCTTTTGTCACAGATCACATTTGTTGAGTAGGTTGTAGAAAAGCTTTTAACTTGACCAGAGGGACTGCTTGGTACAATTCTTGTTTGGGGAGTGTTGGATGAGGTAATGTGTGGGCTTTTGTAACAAAAAGATGTACAATGGTAGGATGTACCCATTCCTGGAATTAATGATCTATCAAATGGTGCAACACCCTCCTCCCTGACTGTACATCTTCTGTGACACTTCTTTCTCTTTGCCATTCTCCCCAGTTAATTCTTTTGTGCATTAAGTGTCAGACACTGTGCAGCTGCCTCCCGGCCATTTAACGAGACAGTGGCCTTCAGGCCCAAATAGGACAACATTTATTTGTAAATTTTGAAGCAGCACTTCCAACTCTACAGTATCAGGAGTAATGTTGCCATGTTTCTGTTCAGCTGTTGTAAACAAAGGCAATTTTTCTGCAGTACTGTAACTTCTCCCTCACTGGTGAGCTAAAGTCATTTACAGCTGTGGCTGCACTCCTCTCCTGCGCTACAGTTCAAGTTCACTGGGTAAACTTGCTTTATATATACTATATAAACATTTTAAAAAGTCTTTGCAAATTGGGATTGGCCTAAACACCTGGAAAAGGTTCAGCTAAATTATTAAAATGTTAAGATCCCAAAGTTTTTAAAATGCTTTTCGGTAACAGATTTATAATTCTGGTTAAGTTCAGTTAAATACTAGGTATAAATATTTGTACTGCTTTTACAAAATTTAATCTGATTTTTAAAATTCATTCGTTATCCTTGATTGGCTGATTAGAATATAGATTCACGCCCAGTCTGTCCTGATTATTTACCTGATTCGCTGTATGAATCATGTGATTATCTCTGAGTCATGGCTTTGCAAACGGTTTTTCCCTGATCTGGTCTATACCTGTTCTTCGCCACCTGCAGACTACCTGCACTTGTAAAATAATTTTGCTTTGTGTGCAGAAGATTTATGGTGTACATAACAATCTGGACCTGAAGTAACTTGCATTATTATTGGCACTGCATTTGCTGACTGTTTTTGCAGCATTGTTAATTACATTCCTTCACATTGAAGGCAGTGAAATACTCCATAAGTGCATGTTTAACAGGTGCCCTTTCTGAAATATAGAAAAGTTAAATGGTTCCAACCAAGTACTGTTATTACAAACTGGTTGTACCTGTATGGATCTTCTCCACCACAAGGGAAGATCTCAGCCACATTAAGACATGATGCTGAATGTCGAAACCTTTAAAGTATCCCGCAGTTGCCAAATCGAGCCTGCAACATTCACCAGTAATTGGACACCATGAGAATGAGTGCAATGACGTACCAACTTCCACTGTGCAAGAACCATTAAAACCATGATTTATGAATGTGAAGCAATGATTGTTTTGTACCTTTTTTTTGTTTCACAGTATGGGCAATGAAATATCTCAAGTTGTTTCATTTCTTGGTTGGGATCCTTTTAAAACAACTGATATTAAACTCAACAGCTTGTTTCAAGTTTGTTTCATACTTATATCTATGTACCCAAAATTACTGATAGTTGATTATACCATAGCCACAAGAACATTCCAAGCTCAACATATTACAGGACTTTTTAAACATGAAGAATAACTGTAAATGCCTTCACTTAGTGGGTACAGAAGGATGGTGGTAGAAAATAGTCCAGTCATGTAGGTGAGAACTGCTGGATCAAAGCTCCAGTGCTTTCATTTATCTGAACTCCTGCATAATTGTTATTTTCCTTAAACACTCCTTAAAATTTAAGCACATCAGTGCCCTTTTAAGCCTAGCTGTTGCTTTAGTTTTTGACTGTCTTGAAATATTCTGTTTTATGGTGCAAATATTGTAGTTGAAGTATTTAGGATTCCCTTCAGATGAAGCATAATAACTTCACTGAAACATTACCTTATGGTGTTAACACTGGAAGATTATTGGTATGTTATCTTAAGTGGACCAGTCGTTTCAAAAATGATGAACAGCTGTGATTGGTAAACTTCATGTAAATATTTAGCACAGAATTGAAGTTTATTTGGGAAGAAATTAACCAAATGGTAGAAGTGTTTTTACAGGCTGCAATATTGCAAGTGTTCAATGTACAGATAGCATCAGCTTACTTGGCTGGGCATCTAGTTTGCAATGCAGTGTGGCACCAATAGCATGGTTTCAATTCCCTTACCAACTGAGATCATTGCGAAGACCCTGCTTTCTCAACCTCAGCCCTCACCTGAGATGTGGTGACCCCCAGGTCAACTCTCCAACACTGCTCCCTCTGAGAGCAGCCAATGGATCTTTGGGACTGTGGTAGCAGTATTATATGTACAGATAACGTGTTGCATTGTTCCATTGTACAAGGAGAAATATGTCAAATATAATGTTTCAATTTCTTTTGATTATAAATATGAAAGAAAATTAATAAAATCAATAGCTGGTCTACCACCAGAAGCCAGTGAACCAGTCTATCTGGGCAAGCTTTTTTATGAGCTCATTAAAATAAAGGTTATTATCCTAGATGTCCTCTAAAGATTTGAAAACATAATATCTCACTCTCAACCCATACTCATGCGACTCACAAAGACTACATACAGGTGAAAAATGTTACAACCACTAACATTACAGGACTGCTACAAAGTAGATTGGAGTTTTGAAGTTGAATTGACGTTTTAATTGAAGTGAAGATGGTTTAGAGCAGAAGATTGAGAGATTTCTGGTAGTTAAATTTCCAGGAACTTGGTTTTTATGTGGGCTTGAAGTTTGGTTAGGTTGAGGAGAAACTGACTCCCATTTTCAAGGCTTTGCTATTGATTAGCTTGGCTAGCAGTTGGTCTGACCACTTTCCTGATGAACTCTGTCTCTGCAAGCTGTTAGTTTTAAAATGAACAAGAAGACGGCTTCCTCCATGTGACCTGGACAATTTCAAAGAACTTTTTTTCCAAAAAAGGATGGTGTATTGATTTTTCATCTTGTTTGTTTATCATTTGACACTTTCAATCTCATCCTGTCTAGTTTGCATGAGAAGCCTTTATAATGCAAATTTATGGGGTCTATTTCACATTCACCTTTGATACACACTTTCAATGTTCCATTTTTCCATGGTGAATCAGAAAGACAAGTTGGCTGGAATGCTATAGTTCTTTGACTACTTCTTCAATGGTCCACTATTAAACAAAGGGACGTGTGCATTTTCTGGACTGTGAGTGTTTATATTTAATTCAGTATTTGCTCGAGATTCAGAATTATCTAGCTCAGAATTCCGTAGGTCACATGATTTGTACAGATTGTTTAAAATTATAAAGTGTCATGTGCAAGTTGTTCTTGTAGTGGAACAAGACATTGATTTTCTCAATCAAGATCCTTTTTTTCCTCATTTGTCCTTATCCAATTCTTTATTATCAGAGTAACAGTTTTCCTCTTCCATGTTCCCTGTCTCTTTCAAAGTAAAATGTTAAATTTCGTCTGCCCTGTCCACCAACTTGTCTACGTCCTTTTGAAGTTCTGCTCTACCCTTCTAACCATTCATAATGGTTTCATGTTTTGGATTATCTACAAATTTAAAATTGTGCCCTCTACACTAAGGTCTACGCCAATAGCATCCATCAGGAAGTGCAGGCATCCCAACACTGACATACACAGATATGAGGGTCATCATCCAATCCTAAAAACATTAACTAACTACAGTCAGTGTTATTGTTGTTACTGTCCCTTCTGTTCCAGGAGCTGTAAGTTTGCTCATCCACGCTATGGAGTTTACTTACAATATCACACAGTCCACAATTTTAATTGGAAACCTGCAATTTTAAAAGTTATGTCGTAATTGAGCAATTATAAAGATTTAATGATGTTACTGACCAAACAGAAAAATCTCATCTCATGTTTTAAATACTTTGCTGGGAGGTAGATGTTCAATGATAATGTTGCTGGACTAGTAATCCAGAGGTCTAGAGGACACAAGCAACTGGTGGAATTTAAATTCAGTTACTCAATCTGGAATCAAAAATTTTTCTCAGAAATGTTCTGGGGGCTTGTATTCAAATCCCACCATGGCAGCTGGTGGAATTTGAATTTAATGAAAATCTGGAATTAAGAGTCTAATAATGACCATGTAACCATTATCATTTTGTTGGCAAAACGCATCTGGTTCACGACTGTCCTTTTTGGGAGGAAACTTAACTGGTCTGACCTACCTGTGATCCCAGACCCACAGCAATCAGGGTGACTCTTAACTGTTGGCTCGGCAATTAGGGATGGACAATAAATGCTGCCCACATCTCATCAATGAATTCTTTTAAAAAGTGAGAGTAAATGACTTTGACATCAAGGCAGCATTTGACCAAGAGTAGCACTGAGGAGCCGCATCAAACCTGGAGTCATTAGGAATCGTGGAGAAAATTCTCCACTGGTTTGTGTACAACTAACATAGAGGAAGATGGTTGTGGTTGCTGGACATCAATCAACTCCGTCCTGGGACAACACTGCAGGAGTTCCTATTGTCCTAGGCCAATCATCTTCAACTGCTTCATCATCAACAGTTGTCATCCCCACTCTTTTCCCCCCATCACTACTATGATAAGGTCAGAATTGGGAATGTTCACTAATAACTGCACAACATTCAGCACCATTTACGACTCCTCACATACAGAAGCTGTCCATGTCCATACACAGCCAAACCTAAACAATCCGTAACCTTAGCTTATAGGTGGAAGTAACATTCATGACACAAGTGCCAGATACTGAATAGCTGCGGCAAAAGAGAATCTAATCTTCCCTTGACATTCCATAGCACTACCATTGCTGAGTCCCCCACTATTAATATCCTGGGGTTACTAATGATCAGAAACTGAACTGGACTAGCTACATACCGAGGCCAGAGGCTGTGAATGGTACAGCAGGTAACTTGCCTTCTGACTCAAGCCACCATCAACAAGGCACAAATCGAAAGTGAGATGGTATTCTCTCCACGGGTCTGGATGGTAACCCAGCAACACTCGCGAAACATCCAGAACAAAGCTTGATTGGCATCTCAGTCACCTCCTTGAATATTTACTCCCTTAGGTAGCAGTGTGTACTGTCCACAAGATGCTCTGCAGCAACTCACCAAAAGCACTTTCCATGCCCATGTCTTCTAACACCTAGAAGGACAGGGCAGTAGCTATATGGGAACACCAACTCCTACAAGCTTCCCTCCAAGCCAACACACTTTGGGTGGAGGGCTGTTGTGGTACAGTGTAGTGTTCGTACAACTGATCCAGGAGGTCTGGATTCAAGAGGTCTGTAAGAACATCCCAGACAAGGTTGATTTTAAAAAAAAACAACACACACTTGGGGTGTAACTATCCTCCATAGATGGCAGTGGTTCAAAAAGACAGGGCCTAAAGGGGAATTAGTGTTGGGCACTGAATGTTACCATGTCCACATCTTGTAAATGAATTTTTTTTAGAAAAACTAAGTGAATTCCAACTTAATACAATAGCATCTTGTTCAGAATCTTCAAATATCGAAGTACAGGAAGGAAGCTGCATTGCAGCATATATTTCACCTATAGAGTCACTGGATGATGTACCAACAAGTCCATGGATGATGTTCCCTCCTGTGTTTACCCCTATTCTGGGAAAATATCTGGCGTCTGCTATACTCAGCAACTGTAATCAGGAGCTCACTATATCAGGAAATAGCTCGCAGTCGTGTCTTTCCACTGTGACACAGCATAACAGCATGCTGCCATTGATGAATATTGTATTTTCTTGGCCAACCAATAAATGACTTGCCTGAGGCTGTGTACTTACATAGCTTATCAGCTACCTCTAGTGGCAGTGAGCATGTAATTGTACATAGAAAAGTATTCTAAGTAGCAAAAGCATTTACGTTCAACTGTTAAAGTTATATGAAGATTTTACTTTCTAATTGCTAGCCAATTTATGCAGCATGTTGGTATTTTCATGAGTGAAACTGGTTTAAAATAAAATTGCTTTCTTTGGATTGGATTAGAGCAGAGTTGAACCAATGGCCTAATTTTAGCTACCCTCACTCCCAGCCTGGAGAAACAAGGAGATGGTGGTGGGTCTAGGCCCGAAACATCAGCCTTCCTGCTCCTCTGATGCTGCTTGGCCTGCTGTGTTCATCCAGCTCTACACCTTGTTATCTCAGATGGTGATGGTTGTTGCTTATGAGGGTAGAACTTTTCTTTCCAATGCATCCACAAAACATGAGTGTTGCTGGCCAGACCATGGTGGCACAGTGGTTAGCACTGCTGCCTCACAGCGCCACAGATCCAGATTTGTTTCCAGACTTGGGTTATTGTCTGTCTGTATGGAGTTTACGCATTCTCCCCTTGTCTGCGTGGGTTTCTGCCGGGTGCTGCAGATTCCTCCCACATTCCAAAGATGTGCAGGTTAGGTGGCTTGGTCATGCTAAATTGCCCTGCAATGTCCAGTCACATGCAGGCTAGGTGGATTAGCCATGGTAACTGTAGAGATACAGAAGTAGGGTGGGGATGAGTCTCGGTTGGCTGCTGTTTGGAGGGTGAGTGCAGACTTGACAGACCAAATGGCCTCTTTCAGCACTGTAGGGATTCTATGATTCTATCTCTGAATGGATTCGAAGGTGCTGATGAGAGAACTGTTTTACTCCATTCTCAGAACAGTTTGGTCAAGTGATTTGCTAGGTCATTTCCAAAGGCAGTAAAGAGTCAACTATGTTTTTCTGGGTTCTGGAGTCACATGCAGGTCATTCTGGGTAAGCAAAAAAAAGTTAATGAATCAGATGGGTTTTAATGACATTGCATTATTAGATTATTAGTCCAAGACTCTGCATTTAAGTTACGTATTATAGGGTTTTTCACAAGGTAACTGTGGAAGGGATTTTCCTAAGGGAGAATCTAGAATGAAGGGTCACTGTTTAAAAATCAGGGGTTACCCACTTAAGACAGATTAGACAGAAAAGATTCTCCCAGATGACTGGGTTTCTTTAGAATCCTTCTTGAAAAATTAGTGGAAGCAGAGCTTTTTAAGGCAGAGGTAATTAGATTTTTGTTAAGCATTTACTGAAAGATTCTCCACAGTAGGTGGGAATGTGGATTTGAGGTTACCGTCAGATTAACCATGATTTCACTGAATGTCAGCAGGCTTAGGAGGCCGAATGACTGCTCCTCCTGATCTGTATATTTGTTGCATAACCACAAAACTGCTGAACCCAACCATCTGATCTCGCCACATTCCTGCCCTGTCCTGATGCGAACTTGTTACTTTTGCTCTTCTGTGGACCAAGAAGAGCTGCTTTGGGGACTGTTGAGGAAACCATGGGCCTTCCATCATCCCCTAATCAAAGGCAGAGCTCCATCACGATTTACTGGTTGTGACCCCCTTGACACCAAACTCTCACTGCCAGGTAGCTGATTTGTGCAGGTTTAGGCTAATCAGCAAGTCTAGACCGATGGCAACAGCTCTTTGCTGACGATAGTTGCAGGCTACACAGCTGCTTTGGGACTTGCCATCCACACAGGATGGTGCATTTGTCTTTGTTCAATGAGATGTTTAAAGTTGGCATAATAATTGCTTCACCACAGTAAAAGACCTTCTGAACAATTAGTGTATGTTGTAAGTGATTGCAGAGTTTTTTTCTGCTCAATCTGTCTTTTTTTCCCATAGATTACTATTCGACAAAGAAGAGATATACATGCCCAATCCACCACAGCAGAAAAAAGTAGTCTTACAGAACGGAAGACCTAGAGATGATTTCAAGGGACTAAACATCACTTGGAATAAAACTGCCTTGGGTTCATGAAGAAAATGTATTATGAAAATTTTTTGTATGCAAACCTTTTTGTTCAGCTATAGCTGATCTACAAATTGGATGTGAAAATGAATCACAATTCGGGTACAAATTACACTAAACAAAACAATTGTTGAGCAGTAGACTGAGACTCCCATCATTGAACAGCTCATTCTATTTTGACGTTGGATTTCTGGATTTAATTTTTCTGAACTTCCGTTGGATGCTAAAAACAAAATCTAAAACTTGCAGAAGAAAAACGATTAACTGAGCTCTTACAACCTGACTGTTGCTATTTGTATCACAAAATGATTCCCATATTTTCTACTGCATGCTGATTTTGTGTGCAGAGTGAATTTTAGTAGCTGTTTCCTCAGTGAATATTGATATATATTCTGATTTTTTTTGTTCTTATTTTGGAAATTGTCTTCTTTTGCAGTCTTTGAGTGATCTCTACCTTCAAATAAACACAGTATATTGCCCAGCTACAATGCGTTAAAGGGTTGTAATGTTGACATTGTCAACACTGTGTTCAAATCACAAATATCATAACATTAGCTAAGGATCAATAACTCCCAACATCTGCTTTTATACTGAAAATGAAACTAGGTAGGTTCCCCTCGGATAATCATGAAACCTGTTTGGTTCAGAAATGCAAGGTTGTAGACTGTCCACTAGATTGCATGGAGCAGGAATCAAGAAATTGGAAAAAGTATCACGCCTCACTACAGCATGAAATGTAGTTGGGTGGATAGCTTGCCCAGAATTGTTGGGAGTCCGATCTTTATTTTATTTTGTCAGCTCTGTTGTCTTTTGTAAATCTAACTTGTTTGAATTTTGATTGAGGATTATTCATTTATCCCATATTTAGATTTCTCTTGTCCAGTTCATCTATGTTGTTTAGCTGTGCAGAATTTTTGTTGAGACAGATGCCAAGAAGATTTTACTGTGTTAGTTATAAACTGGGCAGAATATCGTGAGATCTGATTTGCCCCTTTTTTGCTATCAGCAGAGGCATTATCCATTTCCTTTTTTTTATTGAAATGATTTTGCCTTGCTCATCTAAAGCAAACAAGTATCCCACAACTTCCATGGAAAATGGTTTTGCAGGAGTTTAGATGACTAATTTAAGCAAAAAAAAATGGAGTCTCATAGAAGATATGCAATATCAGAATTTGCAATTACTTATTTCAGATCAGCCTTACAGCCATAGCCTGTGGAATCCCAACTCCAATTTTGTGTCATGAGTGGAGACCAATTTGTCAGAGAAGGTGTGCAGCTTGTGGATGTTTAATTTATGTCAATTTGGTTGGACTAATATTTGCTCTAGTCCAATGTTTGGGTATGTAAATTATATAGACATCTATAATGAGAGGAATAATAACAGCCTTTTCTGTTGCTGAGACAGCCTTCTCTGCTTGTCATCCTGTAAAGAATGATTAATGACCTGATTTGTTAAACATGCCTTTTATCGTTTTTGTTTTAATCAGTGAATGCAAACTTCATATTATGTTCATTTGGTTATTCTAATGTCTAAAAGATTAGGTCTTCTACGTGTCTTTTCCCAGACTATGCTAATGAAGAAATTTTCAATCTACCATCTGGTCAGGTAACTGAGTATTTATATTATATTGGTGTTTTCCCGTAAGTGAGATATAAGTCAGCAGGACTAGACTCAGTTCATAATGGTCATTTATACAGTCAGTGCTCCTGGAGTTGGTGAAACAGTGGACTGACTCCAATGATTTAAATGCAAAATGCACTTCTCAATATACAACATAACCACAGAACAAAGGAAATTGTTGTTTGATCTATGGCTTGTACTACTGATATTTATTTATTATTCAACTGTAAGACAAACCATAGCTTTTGAAAAGTTTCCTCCCCAAATTCTCATTGTTACCTAAAATTGGACTTTCATTATTCATTCCAAATTGCCTTGAGAAGGTGATGAAAGCTATCACCTGGATTAGCTGGAATGACCCCAATGTAAGAGATTTTTAAAAATGATTATTTTCTTTGCAGCTGCCATGGCAGAGGGTTCACAGAGCACTAACCTCTATTACCACTGAGCATTGTTCTGATCCACCTGGAAAGTGTGCTGATTCTTGAGCCTCACTGCACCCCGCCTTGCCACAAAATTAATGGTTTAATCCAAGTACTGAGTCTTCAATTTATCAGTCTGATGGAACCATGTTAACAGAAAATACTGACGAGGTTCCTGTAATTAACATAACTATTGTTTATTGCAAATAAATAATTTCTAGTCGCTATCAACATTTAACTCTACCAGTTGAAATTCTAACTCCCTTTTTAAAGCCCTTACGTACGTAGAAAAATTAATTGGAGACTTCTGGAATTTTTGTAAAGCTTGCGGGGGGTGGGGTGGGGGGAACCCATAGCTTAGAGAAGGAGACTTATGGGTTTCAGCTTTTAAATTGATTGGGGCAATCCTGTGAAGTATTTATGATATGGTGGGTGTATAGACGAGTGCTTCCGAGAAGGGAACAATATATAGTGAATTTGTTTACATCAGATTGAAGAGTGTTAGTCCCAGATCAGAAGTGTCGGGAGAAAACCCTGAAGAGGTAACTTAAAGCTGAATATATTTAAGCAGGTGTCTGATACTTCAGTCTAAATGTTGAAGTGACAAATGACTTAAAACTACTGAGGGATTCTGGTGTACTATTGTATGAGTGGTGTTATGAGTACTCACCAGGGGCCGTGTTTTGGGTATGATACAAAGCTGTTCTGTTTCTTTTTGATTTATAAAGGACTGTTTTAAGATTAATAGGATTATAGTTTTACTATTTGTTTAAAAATCTTTTGCGTTGTCTTATAAGTAGATTTCGGTTTATTTTATCTTCATTTCTTTCGATAATATATTTCTGTTTTTTGTTCAAACAAGATCTGCAGCATTGTGTGTTTCTGTTTCAGTGAGAGATCACTTTGTGAAAAGCAAAACAATTCATAATATGGTTTATCAAGCCAGGTTTCTGTCTCATATCTGACTTGTCCAGTAATAACATTGGCTGGGATCAAACCAAACTCCTCTTTGAGATTACATAGGTGAAAATTTTCCCAGCCCTATACTGGGTTCAGCAGACATCACTGAAACTTTACAAAGACTTTTACTTTAATGTGTTCCTCTAACATTGGTTCCTTAGCAGCTGTAATATTCCACAGAAGATTTTGACTCTACTTTTAGATGTGAACATTTGTAACCAAACTTGCAGGAATACTTGACTCTGAAAACTGGCACCCTGATTTTTGCACGGACCTTGATTCTGGCTGGTAAGTAATGAAAAGGCAGGAAGACTGACTGCAGCCAATGGTAATGACACTTCACCTCTTTTTTTTATTATTTACACAGTTACCAATTATTTAAGGTGTTTTCAGTCACCTGAGTAGACAGGTTCCATTTGGTCCTTCGTAATCTGCAACTTCTTGCAATGTGTGCAGCTAAAACATACTCTTCAAGAAAACACGTACCTTGGATGTAATACACCCTTCTGAATCCATCATCTCATCCAGCACAAAACCACCAAAAGTTATGTATGGAATTGGCAGCATATTGGATCAATACATTGTACTTTAGAAGACAGAATGGGGACATTGGCCACACAGTTATTGCTTGATTTTGATATGCCATTAAGTATTGTTAAAACTGTTTGCCTTCTTATTTTACCAATAATGCTTGATACTGAAAAGATGAAACATTCAAAATATTTTGTAAGAAAATTAAAACCGGGGTTACATCTTATGTGTCCTTTGTTCCGGAACAGAATGAATAACATTGAAACAGGACTGGAATATTGACTCTTTATGCCCTTCTCAACAGCCTAAAAAAATGACAAAACCTTTCTTTCTGGGTGAGGGGATAGGGAGGCAGCCAGGTGAGATGTGAAGTTAGAGTGGGCAGGTCAGGTGATTAGGTTTGGGTGATAGCTAAGGAAGGGTTGGAAAGGAGTTGGATGAGAAGGTAAAGAGGTAGGTAAATGGGTAAGTGGTAGTGTGGCAGATCAGTGCAGTGAGGAGTTAGGATAATGTGGCTCAGTGGGTACAGGTAGCAGATAAGTGGATGGATGGTAGGATGAGTCAGGTATTGGGTGGGGGCTGGATCAGTGGGATGCTGAGTGTTTGGTGGCGTCAAGTTTTTGGGGCTAGGGTAGAGTGTGTTCAGATGTCAGAAGGAGGAGTTGAGTATTGGACTGTTGATCATGGTACAGGTTTTAGGGGTTAGTTAATATGAGTGATCGGGCATTCTGTAGCATTATTTTTTCTGGCTGGCTGTTAAGTTATGGTAGCTGGATGTCTCTGACTCTAACTCAAATTTGCAGAGGGTAAATGTGCTGATAAATGTACATCAGGAGTTTAAACCTCCCAGGCAATGACTACATAATCAGTGAATGACTGCTTAGAGAAGCCAACACACATCTTTCAGAGTCGATCTGCTCTTCGTGTATCCAAAGACCAGAAGGTCTTGGTTATGATGTTCTAGACCAAGCTTGTTCAGCTTTATTGCACCGGGGGGAGGGAGCGTATTTCAATTCTTCTTGCTCCGGGCTGGGATTAGTTGCCCTGATCAATTCCCATCAGTGTGTCAGAATTATTATTGATCCTTTAGTCTGGGTGTCATGCTGCAGGGCGGTAATTTCAACCACAGAGTAAAGGAAGTGGTCAGACTTACTTTCTTGAGGAGCAGATGTCCTGACGATCCCCCCCTTTGACTGATCAAAGGATGCTGTCAGCTCTAAAGAGCCTCCAAATGCTCCAAGATATGAAAGACACACTTTTATATACATATATTTTATATATTGTATATATGTAGAGCAACTTTCACAACCTCAGGAAATCCCAAAATAAAATACTTTTGAGAGCGTCATCATTGTTGTAATGCAGGATGTCATTGTAGAACACCATATACTGTAGGACATTTGTACAAATGATGTAGGTAGATAATTCAGCAGAGCTGACAATGAACTAGGCCCTAAATGCAAACTCATGATAGAAGCAGTCAAAGATCTTAAGCTTTCTGTCTATGTTAGGGAAAATTTTCAGTTTGAACCCCAAATGCTTGTGATCAGGCTTACCAATTCTTTTCTAATCACTACCTTCTACTGGCCAATTGCCTCAAGAGGACCAATAAGTTGGTGGGAAATATGGAAGTCAAACTTAAATGTTGATTCCTGAAAACATTGAGGAACAGGAATTCCAAAGGTTGGAGATCATCTGATTCACCAGTGGGAGATAGTCAAAGCAAGCATCTAGGAGTTCTTCATCATCAGAAGATGTGTGTGTGTGTGTGTGTGTGTGTGTGTGTGTGTGTGTGTGTGTGT
>NC_063349.1:26029855-26106759 GCF_021869965.1 Rhincodon typus | reverse complement strand
GTGTGTGTGTGTGTGTGTGTGTGTGTGTGTGTGTGTGTGTGTGTGTGACAGAGAGAGAGAGAGAAATATTCTGACTCCAAAATGTCATTGGAAAGTCTGGTCTAATTTCAGTTCCAAGGGTCAATGCTGGGGCAGTAGTTCAAAGATAAGCTTTTTGATTCTGAGCCATCCAACATCATCTTCTGGTCCAGAATGGGATGTGACAGGGTTGGGTATCTTCTTTCAGAGATGCAACGGAAGAGATAGAAATAGGCTGTCTTTGTAATGGCACAAATATACAATTGGGTTCATAGCTCAATTCAGACTCAAATATGAAACAATTCTTGCAAACACTCTGGTGATCACTCACAGACAGGAACTTGATTGCTGATTTCATGAGTATTGTAAGTTGTTTTGGCTGCAGAGATGGGGGTCTTAAATTAGAAACTCCAGTTTATTTTTACATCTCTAATTCTTAAAATTTCAGCTGTTGTAAAATGTTGTAAACATACCTTTAAGTGGTCTTTTATCTTCAACTGCTGTCACTCATCATATCAACATAATGTGATGTATTAGTTCCAGGACTTGGTCATGTTATTTCCACAGTGCTGAACCTTCTTAACCATACATGGATGAAACAGAAGTTAGTTAAGGAGTCAATACAGCTTTGTACATTATCTGCTGATGATCTACTCAAGACCCCTAACTCATAGCCATGAAGGTGACACCGCTGACCTAAAAAAACGTACAAAATCTGTATTTGTGCTCACTGTAAGTAATGAAACTCCTTTGATCAAAACAGCAAAGCAGAAATTAAATTGCAGCAAGTTTCCTCTGAAGATCTTCGAAGGAGTCTTAAAGAGAAGATACAGTCTATGAATCATGAACTACTGGCTAACCAATCAACCATGTCCACAGAGGAATTCCAGATTGTTAAATTCGGATTTGGAATTTTAGACTCCATTGTAGCATAATACTGCCTACCTGTACCTAACACCTAGGTAGATTTAAGTCAATAGTGACCTCAGCTGGAACTGCAAATAGATTATTATTCTTCAATGAATTCAGCTTTAAATAATTTTTTTCGGGGCTTTATCCCAACACTCTGGAACTAACATTTCATTCCAAAGTAATGTAATTCACTAAATCTATCATTCCCTTATCAGGAGCACTTTTCTGTACAGCAATCTCATTCTACAGGCTTCGCAGCATTAACACTACCAGGAGTTAAAACTGAAACTAAAAGCCTCTCAGTTATGCATGTTTCCCTTTAATTTAGGGAAAAATAACTTCCAAGACTCTCTAACAAACTCTTGAGGGGCCATTATTTACCATGCTGGGTTGCAAAGCATCTCAAATAAATAAAAGTCCATTCATTTACAAAACCTATTCACTCTAAAATAAAAGCAGAAAGAGCCGGAGAAATTCAGCAGGTCTGGCAGTATCTGTGAAGAGACATAATGTTTTGAGTTGAATATGACTTCTTCAGGACGGAAGGAGCTATTTTTTCATGCTGTAGACAGAGGGAGAGAAGGAGCTGGTGGAACAGAAAGTGACAGTATCCAGAGCAAAAGACAACAGTGATGATGGTGGTAAAGAAGATATAGACGTGTAAAATCCATGTAAATGCTAGCATGAAAAGGAGAAACTGGGCCCACTCTGCTGAGAAAAAAGCCAACAAGGAACAAACCAGTCAGATAAAAGAACTGCAGATACTGAAGATCTGAATCAAACAAAAACAGAAATTGCTGGAGAAACTCAGCAGGCCTGACAGCATCTGTGAATTGAAAACAGAATTAATGTTTCAAATCCAGTAACCTTCTTCAGAACAACAAGACACAGATAGGCAGGATGGTGTATGTAAAAAAAAGTATAGAGCTTAGACTCTGAAGTTTTGAAACTCAGTATTGAGTCTAGAGGCTGTGAAGTGCCTAAGTGGAAAATGAGGTGTTGTTCCTCCAGCTTGTGTTGAACCTCATTTGAACGTTATAGGAAGCCAAAAAGGAAAAGCTAGCATGATAATGTGGTTCATTGAACTGGAAAGCAACTGGAAGGTCAACATCATTCCAACAGCTAGAGCAGAAGTATTCTGCAAAGTGCTTACCCAGTCTGGTTTGTTCTCACCATCCTTCACTGTTGCTGAGTCAAAAGCTGGAACTCCCTTCCTATTAGCACTGTAGGTGTACCCCTAGATCTGCAGCAGTTCAAGAAGACAGTACTTTTGCAAAGGCCATAATGGATGGACAATACATGTTGGATTAGCCAGCAAAACCCACATCACATTATGGATTTAAAAAAAAGACTCTTGGACAGCATCAATACATTAGCAATTTTTAAAAAAGAAACTGGATTGCTTCTGCATCATATTGTTTCGATGTAGTAATGTTTATTCTCTCCTCAAAGTCAGAAGAATTATTACTTGATTTTTTTGTCTTATTTATAAGATAATACAAGCAAGATAGATCTATTCCTTGCTTTCACATTGGGTGGCCAAGTATAGTTATGTTGCCTTTAACAAACTACTCCAAGAATCTCTCTCTGTTCTTTGCTCACCTATAACAATTAATCGAGGCTCAAACTGTTTCACATATTTAACAAAACTTGAATGACTACTCCACAGGAAGCATGTGAATTCTTTTGATATTATTCCAATTAATCAAAGAGTGCTTCCTATATCTCTCATTATCTATAAATTAGCACAATATTAATTGCTCTCATTTCAGATGGAAATTTATTTTGCCTATACAATAAAATATTTTATTTTAAATGTCTTCTGCACAGTATTCAGTCTAAAGTAAATACTGTTAATTGTTGTGACTATTTTTTGTTTCAAAGTATGGCTTTACATAATTCTGTTCTGTAATCTATTGTAGCATTGAACACCAAGAATGAAATCCTTTCTTACCAAAATGTACTTGAATAAAACTTGCAAATCAAATGTATGTTTTTAATACAGATGTTGTCAATTGATATCTTAACCAAAATATATTGAGTATATTATTGTTAAATTAATTTTGAGGAAGATGGTCCCTTATTCTTCTTATATAGCATACAATCCACAGGCAATGGACATTGAGGGAAAAAAGGATGATTTTGTCACAGCTTTTCATCTTGCATTCACTTTGGAAGAAATACCAACGTAAATGAAAAATGACATTTTTACCATGTGAGAAAAGAGCGCTGATTGGTTGGCGAGGTGTCGCCATGGAGAATGCACCAGTTAGGTTATGACAGACAGCTAGCTGCCAAACCTGGTTTATGTTTTACATCAGGCAATTGACTCTGGTCAAGGCTTTGTCTTGAGAACTGGACCAGAGAATGGGTGTTAACCACTATGTTGAATTGAAACAGGCAGAGTATGAGCATATGTTCTTTCTGTCTACAAAGAACAGGGCCTTGTGTATTAAAATTAAATAGCTTCCAGGGCGCACAAGTATGCCACATTGTGAGGTTGACTGGTAATCCTAAACTGATTGGCAGCATACTTCTTTGCACAGTTAGGATTATTTAGCAAATGCCTCATTTGGAATTGCAACTAATGTTTAACACTGTGTTTTGAATTTTGCAAGCATAAGCTGTATTCTGACCATACCCAACCAGCCTAAGTGCTACCTTCCTTTTACACTGGTCTTCTTGCAAATTGTTCTGATTAGTGCAAGATTAAAGTTTCAACAAAATTTTTTGGCTCTCGTCAAGTTTTGTTTTATTGAGAGAGATTGGACTATTGGGAGAGAATTAGTCTGGCCCCCTTATCTATTATGCCAACAGACATTTCCTACTATTCCTGCTTTGGCATTGAGGCAAATCACCTGAACTGCATTATATTACTGGCAATTAAGAAACTACTTACCTCTGATCTTTAAGGTTCTTGAGTAGATTTGTACCTCTGATCTTCTAGATCTCTATCTTCTCAGATTCAATCCTAAAATTGGCATTTAAACTACTGACCGGGATAGCAGTATTACTGTTTGACAAATGGATCTCTAATTTCCAGAGCTGAATCACAACTCTTTGGCGCCATCTTAAAAATGTTTCACCCAACATCAAAGCATCAAATTGCAAATGTTCATTGAGTTCACCTCTGCTGGAAATCCTCCGTCAATGGACTCTAAAACTGTAGCCACCAACCCATACAGTCTGCTTCTAATGCCTTCACCAGATTCACAAAATGGAATGCCAAATATATGTCATAAGCTACCATCAGCTCACCTTAGCTAGGTACACAATTTTGTTGGCAACATTGTTTCAGTCTGTTCTTGCAGTTTTGAAATGATTTCTTCCTACCTTGAAACATATTTTTCTATCTACATTTGGGCAGTTTTCATGTCTTAACCATCTCTTTTTCACAATAAACATCCAATCCCTCTAAGCTATTGCCTCCACCAGGACAGCCTGAGAGCTGTCAACTTCTTTGTTGAACAGTGTCATAGAATCATACAACACGGAAACAGATCCTTTGGTCTAAATCATCCGTGCCAACCAAGTTTTCCAAATTAAACTGCTGCCATGTGTCTGCATTTGGCACATATCCCTCTAAACCTTTCCTATTGATGTACCTGTCTAAATGTCATTTAAATGTTGTAACTGTACCTGCATCTACCACTTTCTCTGGCAGTTCATTCTATATATGCACTGCCCTCACTGTGAAAAAGTTTCCCCTCTCACCTTAAACCTATGTCTTCTGTCTTGATCAGCTTGCCAATGGACTGAGAAGTGGCAGATGGAGTTCAATTTTAGATAAGTGCAAGGCGTTGCATTTTGGTAAGATAAACTGGAGCAGGACTTACACAGGTAATGGTGGCGCACTGGGGAATGTTGTCGAGCGGAGAGACCTAGAGGTTCAGGTATACAGTTCCTTGAAAGTGGTGTCATAGGGAGACAGGATGGTGAAGAAGGCATTTGGCACTCTTGCCTTCATTGGTCAGAGCATTGAGTACAGGTGTTGGGATGCCATGTTGCACCTGTGCAGGACATTGGTGAGGCCACTTTTGGAGTACTGTGTACAGTTCTAGTTGCCCTGCATTAGGAAGGATAATATTAGATTGGAAAGGGTTCAGAAAAGATTTACAAGAATGTTACTGGGACTGGAGAGTTTGAGTTATAAGGAGAGGTTGGATAGGCTGGGACTTTTTGCCCTGGTATTCAGGAGTTTGAGAGGTAACCTTATAGAGAGTTATAAAATCATGAAGGGCATAGATAAGGTGAATAGCAAACAATGGTCCAATCATTTCCCCAATAACCCTTCACCACCTAGGTGAATTTGTTCTTAACGTTGAATGACTTCTCTTATGACTTGATTAATTTCATGAAATAAAAGGTATTACTATGAGAATACATGTAGGTTCTAGCTTAACATTAATGAGATACTTGGAGTATTTTTGGTTCTAGTCCTACTTAGGTCTCCTCCTTTAATTTCTAATTTCCAATTTCCAGTTTACTTTCTCTTCACATGGCATATCTCTGACTCTTATCTTCCTCACTGAACTTCTCCAACTTCATGACTGGAAATAGACTGTCAACCAATATCTAGCAAAACTTATATTGTTCCCAACTTGACTAATTAGACAACTAATTTGACCATATTTCCTTCCTCCTGCATAGAATTTATGTCACTCTCTCTGTTTCTCATGTTTGCCCTGAAGTTCCCACCTTCCATACCAGAGTTTCTGATATATCTTCCATTTTTTTTCTCTGCTGACGATTCTTTGCCTTGCACTATGGTTGACAAGCCTCTTGACTAAGTCTGTTAATTTCCTGCATTTCTGCTGTCACCCCTTTCTCTCCCTTGCAATCCATTATAAAGTTCCCATTGTTCTCATCTTCCATCCCACCACACTTCACATTCAATGGATCATCTTTCGCTACCTCTGCTACCTCCAATGTGATATCACCATCTAATTACCAAATAGCATTCCAAAGGGATTTTTCCCTCCATGACACCCTCATGAACATTTGAATCAGCCCTGATTTCCTTCCCCTTTCCTTCCCAAGCCGCTTCCTGTACAAGCATAGATTTTGCAACATCTGTCTTTTATCCTCTTCCCTTATCACCATCCAGGATTCCAAACACTGCCTCCAGATGTAACAGTGATTTATTTCTACTTATTTCACATAGGTGTAATGTATTTGCTGCCCAAAATATTGCCTCCTCTACAGTAGGGAGACCAAATGTAGATTAAACGATTACTTTACAGAAAGTCTTTGTTCTGTTTGAAAGCGGAGCCTCAAGTTTCCAATCAATTGGTATTTTAATTCGCCACTCAGTCTGACCTTTCTGTCTTTGGCCTCTTAAAATAAAGGTCAAATGGAAGCTGAAGGAGCAGTACTTCACCCTTTGATGGGTGAACTTAGCCTTCCAGATTCAACATTTATTTCACCCATTTCAGATCAGAACATCTATTCACATTTTATTTCAGACAGAATCCACTATTGCCATTTTCACCTCCCCAAAACCTATATTCTGTATTTTATTTTTTCTTGTACCAAATCCTTTTTCCTTGAACCATCATCCTATTGTTCTCTCCTCCCACCACAAGACCATAAGAAATAGGAACAGGAGTAGGCTGTTCAGCCCCTCAGGGCCTGCATCACTATCCAATAGGATCATGGCTGATCTGAAATTCCTCATGCCCATTTTCCTGTCCCTTCCCTGTAATCCTTGATTGCCCTTCTGATCAATAATCTATCTATTTCAGCCTTAAATATACATATGACAAGGATTTCCAAAGACTCACAAACCCCTGAAAGAAGAAATTCCTCCTCAAATCAGTCTTAAATTGGCACCCCTTTATTCTGAGATTATGCCATGTGGTCCTAGACTCCTGTATGAAGGGAAACATTCTCTCAGCATTTACCCTGTCAAGCCCCTTAAGAATCCTATATGTTTCAATGAGATCACCTCCCATTCTTCTGAACTCCAGTGAGTAGAGTCACAAACTGTTTAGCCTTTGCTCATAAGACAATCCCTCCATACCAGGGATTATCCTAGTGAACCGTCACCCCACTTTTCCTGATACAGTAATTGCTTATAACCTATTACATCAGTAACTTCTTCCAGTTATGATCGATGGCCTGAAACATTATTTTGTTTTCTTTCTTCAAAGATACTGTTTGACTTGAAATTAACAAGTATATTGGAGGAAGATTTTGTTAAAAAAAAAGTTATGTTTATTTTGGGAGAGTAATGCAAAAGGAAATGGGTACAGTGCAGATGATAAATTTTCACTATAAACTGAAAATAATGAACTTCAATTCTCACGTTAAAAATTGAAAGATAACAATTCTATTTGCCTCAGTAATTGTGATATTAGAAAGGTCACTGTTTTGCTCCTGCATCTTGCAATAGTTTGGCATCAAAGATAATGTGATGTCTTGCAAAAGAAAACAGACAATGAGAAAAATGTAATTTCCACTTCAAGGCTTTGATCAAAAAGTAACCCGGAGGCAAGTGTACAATCCAGAGAAGATAATGAGTGATTATGTTGTTGCTGTGTCACTGATGCCTGCCTGTTCTACAAAGAAAACTGTAGAACTGAAGCCTGAGTTGGAGTTTTGTAGCTCCAACTGCCTCCAATAAAATGGCTATAAGACTAACATGTGAATGTTTGTAAATTTTTCATTTCATTTTAATTTTAATATGTTAACATAACTTTTTATTTCTACAATATACATTTGGAATGTGGAAATGTATCATTCTCAATAGACTTCCACATACGTTAGTGGGCACAAATGAACATGGAATATTGACAATGCTCCCTGAATGATAATAAACTGTTCCTCATTTTCAACCTGCAAATTGAGAGCTTTGACTTATAAGTCTCTGAAATCTCTTAGCACTGATACGGTATTTTATACAGCATCACTGAATTACGTTATTTTCAAATGGTACATGTTGTCCATCAAGTGAGACAGGTGATTCAGAAAATTACCCTGCCTGTTGCCATAGCATCTACCACAATCTTTCTTCTGCAGACTCTGCAGACGCATTGAAACTGATTAATTCAAAACATCATAGCACAAACTCCTTCAAAATCTTAAACACTAAACAGACTTTGAAGTATTCCCTTTGTGGTATTTATTGAATAAATTTTCTTTATGACCTGTCAGGATATTTTATGTACCAACATGTTTTGTGATGACACCACATAATTTTCAATTAAATATAATCAAAAATTGTAACTGGACACTACTTTTCTAAGTTTCTTTGAAGTGCTAGCCCCCATATATCCTCCCGTAAAATCGTTTTAACTCACCATGCTAGCCACCTTACATTCAATTTGTTGAGATAATTGCTCCAACTGGGAAGAACACAGTAGGTCTGTTTTGAAAGATATAATGAGAAAGCATATATTTTGTATTTCATTATTTTGATATTACCCATCCAATCTTCATTACAATTCTGATTAAAAACAAAATTCATACACACATGTTTTTATTAAATTCATCATAATAATCAAGCAAATAGGAAAGTAAATGGTTGTTAGCCTTTATTAAAAAGGTATTAGAGTAGAAGAATAAAGAAGTCACACTGCAGTTATAGAGGGCTTCAATGAGGCTACACTGTGGTACATTTGAATGCTGTGTAGCCCATCTGATTTGATGTGAATTTCCAACATTTCTGCTTTTCTTATAGATTTCTGCTGTTCATTTCACAGGTTACCTCCAATCCTATCACTCCAACCCTATCACTTTGTCCCAACTTCACACCTGTCATACCAGATTTTAAAGTTACATTCTAGTTCTTTAAACTGAGTTAGCTCTAAAGAACTTCTCCTAAGAGTTATGGGTGGGGAATGGTAAAGTTTTTGTAAACACCACTATTTCAGCAACTTTTATATTTATCCACCTTTTAAATGAAATATTTGTACAGAATGCTACAAATACACAATCCAACCAGTTTTCATTCTGCCATACTAATTAAATAAACATGTATTCCAGCCACCCCACAACCAAAGAAATATTTCCCTCTCCTATCTGCCTTTCGTAGGGACAGCTCCACACTCCCCACTAACCCCACCAATCCCGGCACCTTTCCCTGCAACCCCAGGAAGTGCTACACCTGCCCCTACACCTCCCCTGTCACCTCCATTCAAGGCCCAAAACAAACCTTTCATACCACACAGGGGTTCACCTGCACATTAGTCAACTTGGTCTACTGTATCCACTGCTCCCGATGTGGCCTCCTCTGCATCAGTGAGACCAAACGTAGACTCGGAGACCATCTTCATAGAGCATCTGCGCTCTGTACACGACAAACGACAACACCTTCCGGTCGCCAACCATTTTAACCCTCCCTCCCACTCCCTGGGTGCCATGTCCATCCTGGGCCTCCTCCAGTGTCACAATGACACACAACCCGCAAACTGGAGGAGCAACATCTCATATTCCGCCTCGGGACCCTACAGCCAAATGACCAAAATATGGAATTCACCAGTTCTACATTTTCCCCACCCCCCTGGCCTCATCCCATGCCCAACCCTCCATCTCATCCCTGCCTCCTTGACCTGAGACAACCTGTCCATCTTCTCTCGCACCTATCTGCCCCACCCACCTCACTGACCAGTCCCCACCACTCCCTACCTGCACTCACCTATCACTGTCCCATTTACCTTCCCCAGCCCCACCCCTCCTCTCTCTATTTATTTCCCAGCTCTCTTACCCTTCCCCATTTCTGAAGAAGGGTCTCAACTCAAAACATCAACTTTACTGCTCCTCTGATGCTGCCTGGCCTGCTGTGTTCTTCCAGCTCCACACTGTGTTATCTCATGTATTCCGGCAAGATTGGTTTAAAAAATTTAATGCTTGCAGAGAAATTGATAAACTCTTTTTAGGTATATTGTTTAATAATGCCCATGTGAGTGCTTATAATGCAAGTTGTTGTTGTACACAACATGAAAAATTTGTTTACTTTAGGATGGTGACACAGAGAAGAAGAGTTAGGAAAGATAGAAAGGAGCAAGGGTTCAACAGACTGATTCCTGGAACAGAGGATTTTCTGTGGAGAGGCATTGTGTAGAATGGGTATATGTTTTCTAGCATTCAAAAGACAAAAATGTAATCCTGCTGAACTATATAAAATTCTCACTTTTGTAATAGGGTAGATGTGAAGATGTTTATCATGGTTGGGGATTTTGGAGCTGGGAGTTACACAAATTGACCAATTAGAACTGAGACGGGGAGAAATTTCTTTTCTTAAAGATGTGTGAATCTTTGGAATTCTCCAAGGAGCTGTTAATGCTCAGTCAAACAGTATATTTAAAACAAAGATGGAAACATTGTTTTTGAATACTAAGGGCGGGTGATAGTGCAGGGAAGTGCAATTGAGGTAGAAGATCAGCCAAGATATTATTGAATGGCAGAGCAGGCTTAAAGAATTCAGTGGTCTATTCCTGTCCCTATTTCTCATGTTAGTTTAATGCTGATAAACTTCATTTAAATTGAAACATTCTTTTCTGTTTATAAGAAAAACACATTTATGATATTGACATGTAAATTCAGTGACTCCTCTGATAGTGTATGTATTGAAATCTTGGTGAAGTATTTCAAATTACTCTGAGACACGTTGTTTATGGTGATTTTATTATGTACCCATTAAGTTGAAGAGCATCGCTTCTGTGAAATGGGTTATTCCATTGTTTGGACAACCAGCATCAGTACCAAATATTCATACGTCAACAATAACACAACCTGATACAAACTGAAGCTCTTTGCCCTCTCCCTAACTATATACAATGAATTAATCTTAGTGTGCCAATGTTTAGCCAATGCCATGGCCAGCCATCCATACAATTTCTCTGGTTTAGGTAATCAGTATAATTACAATATATCCTAATTTATCCCTCACCATGAAAAAGCAGGATTGAGACTGCCTGTTTCATGTATCATGTAAAATCCTTGTAGGGTCAGTTAGCTTAGATGGCTGGTGTAGGGTGCAGACTGATGCTAATTGAATGGGTCCAATCATCATACTGGCTGTGTCAGTGTCTGGAGGCCTTGTCCTCTGCTTGTTATGGAGTCATTTCCCCTAAAGCTATATAATACTGGTTTCTTTCTAACAGATGTCAAAGACCTTTTGTGGATTATGGCTAATTACCTCATATAACATCCTTACAGAAAGAAATTACGTCAATCAAATATGTGCCTCCTAATTTTCTTCAGTCGTGGTATTATTGAATTAATTAACCACATTTCAGAATGTGGACATAACTCTGTAACTTCAACACCACAGTGTTGCTAACAACTTCAAATGTAAAGCATCATATCTGTAATTATGCTTTCAGTGTCTCATTTCAAATTTTCACTGATATGAAATACAAACAAATCACAACTGACCAGTCCTAAAACAAAAAGCCAGTTGTCTCCTGTTTTTATTTGACCTTCAAGCAATAGCACATAGCCTATAACTAACTGCAGAGTTCAATGTGTTTTCTTTTGGTTCACTTGCCTACATGAGGTTCACAGAACTACAGAATTATTACTGCATAGAAAACCATTTGGCCCAGCATATCTACACTGGCTCTCTGAGCATATTGACCATGTGCTAAACCATAACCCTGCACATTGATTCTATTTAAATAATCATCCAAGTCCCTATTGAATATTTCAACCGAAACTGCTTCCACCACACTTCCAGGAAATACATTCCAAATCCAGACCACTTGCTGCTTAAAAAAGTTTTCTTTTTCTCATGTCTCAACTGCTTCTTTTGTAAGCCAATTTACAACTGTGCCCTCCTATTCTTGATCCTTTTGCAAATCAGAAAAGTTTCTTCCTACCTACTTCTCCAGACCCCTCATGGTTTGGAAACTTCAAATAAATCTTCAGCCTTCTCCTCCCCAGGAAGAACAGTCCCAACTTCACCAATTTATCCTCAAAACTGAAGTTTCTCATCCCTGGAGTTAGTTTCATAAAACTTTTCTGCACCTCTTCAATGCATTCATGCCTTTCCTAAAGTGTGGTGCTCAGAATTATGCAGTATTCTCCAACTGAGGTCTAACCAATTTCTTGCAAAAATTCAGCATAACCTCCCTGGTCTTAAGAATATAAGAACATAAGAAATAGGAACCAAGTAGGATATTTGGCCCATCAAGACTACTCCACCATTCAACAATTTCAATGCTGATCTACCTAGACCTCAACTCCTATTTTATGCCAGCTTTTCATTGCCCTCAATTCTCCAAATTCAAAAGGTCTATCTATATCCTCATTAAATGCTTCCAGTGATTTAACCTCCAGGACTTTCTGAGCTAAAGAATTCCAGGCATTCACTACTCACTGAAAGAAGAAGTTACTTTGCATCTCAGTTTTAAATGAGTGTCCCTTGATTACATAACTATGAGCCCTAATCCAGGATTCCACCACTGGTAAACATCTTCTCAACATTCTACCCTGTCAAATGCTCTCGGTGTCGTATATATGTTTCAATAAGATCACCCCTCATTCTTCTTAAAGTAATTAATATATGCTTAATCTGTGTAGCCATTCTTGATAAACCAACCGTTCTTCCAAGATTTAGCCTAGTGAATTCTTTTTGAGCTGTCTCCAATGCCAAGACATCCTTTCTTAAATGCAAGAATCAAAATTGTACATAATACTCCAGATGTGGCCTCACCAACATCCTGTGCAATAGTAACAAAACTTTCCTATTTTTAAATTCCAACTCTCAAAATTCTATTTGCCTTCTTAATTACTTGCTGTACCCGTATGATAACTTTTTCTTTTTCATGCCCTTTTGGAGTCTCGCACCATTGACATAATTGTCTGCCTTTTGATTTTCCTAGCAAATTGCATGACCAAACACTTTCCTATATTAAACTCCATCTGTCAAGCTTGTCCCTACTCACTCAACCTATCTATATCCTCTTGCAGATTCCTATGTCCTGATCACAATATACTCCTTCACCTGTTTTGGTAATATCCGTAATTTGGATCTATTTCACTTTTCCCCCTCCTTGAAGTCATTAATAGAGATAATAAATAATTGCGGTTCTTTCCTAGTCATGTCATTCCAAACTCAAAAGAGCAATTAATCTTAACTTTCTGTCTTCTGTGTATTAACCAATCCTCAATCCATGCTAATACATTACCCCAACACTATTAGCTTCTGTCTTAAGCAATAGCCTTCAATGTTGCCCCTTATCAAATGCCTTCTGAAATCCAAACACACTAATATATATCTACCAGTACCCCTTTAACAACTCTGCTTGTTATATCCTCAAAAAACTTCAGAAAATTTGTCAAAAATGATTTCTCTTTCATAGAACCATGTTGACTCAGTTTGACTGTATCAAGCTTTTCTAAATTACCTGCTGTTTCTTCCCTACTGGAGTCTAGCAAATTCCCAATGACAGATGTTATTAATTTCCTATTCGCATCCTCCAAGGGTTCTACCTTTGCTTTAACTAATCCATCTTTTCTAAACAACGGTAGAAGCCTTGCTGTCTGTTTTTATATTACTTGCCACTGTACTTCCATGATCAATATTTCCTCTCTATTACTTTCATAGTCATTTACTGCTGGTTCCTAAAACATTCCCAATCCTGTGGCCTACCATTGGTTTGTGCTGTTTTGGATACCAATCTACCCAAGGATCAGAGATAACACAGTGTGGAGCTGGAGGAGAACAGCAGGCCAGGCAGCATCATAGGAGCAGGAAAGTTGACGTTTCGGGTCAGGACCCTGCTTCAGAAATGGGAGTGCATGGACTTTGAGCTTGGAGGGAACTTTGGTGTTTGTAGGTTGCAGCATTTAGAAGGGTGTATATTTATGCCATCATTTTATAAACTGTGTGGTAATAAGCTTTGCAACTTTATTGAATAGATCTTCTTTTGTAATGAATCAATTGTTTCATCGTTAATTAAAGAAACCTTGTTAGTAGATTTTGTACTCTGAAATGAATATATAAGAGCGTAAGACATTGCAGCAAAATTAAGCCATTTGGCCTATAAAGTCTGCTCCACATTTGATTATGACTAACATGTTTCTCAACTCTTACCTTCTCCCTGTAACCCTTGATCCCTTCACTAGTCAAGAACCTATTTATCTCTTTCTTAAATATACTCAATGACTTGACTTTCACAGCCTTCTGCAACAATGAGTTCCACAGATTAACCATGCTCTGGCTGAAGAAATTCCTCCTCATCTCAGTTCTAATGGGTCATCCCTTCACCCTGAGACTGTTCCTTTGGGTCCTAGCCTCTCCTACTGGTGGAAAAATCTCCTCCACATCCAATCTATCCAGGCCCCTCAGTATTCTATAAATATTAAATCTGACCCCCCCTCATTCTTCCAAACTCCATTGAGTACAGACCTCAATCGCTCCTCATGTCACAAGCCCTTCATCCCCAGGATCATTCTTGTAAACCTTGTCTGAATCCCCTCCAATGCCAGCTTCCTTAGGCACAGAGCCCAAAACTGCTCACAAGATTCCAAATGCAAACATAAAATTGGCCATATTGATAACTGGACGAAACATTTTCTTCAATTTGATTTAAATGTATATTGTGACCAGTGGAGTAGTGGAACCAGAAAAAGACTGTGCACTCTTCCTAGCTCAGTCATAATAAAGAGACCATGCCAATTAGCATGTAAGCACAATGCAGCACATAACAAGCAGCCACTGGATAGTCGAGCTTGGAGCATGTTGTCTGAGGGAAGTTGCAGTTGTGTTTTCTTGTAATAATAGTTGTCGAACCTTTGCAGTGAATCTGTAATGTATCTTCAAGTAAACAGAACTTACATTTCATTTCTCAGTCACAGTGTAAGATTGGTAGGTTTGCATTAAGCAAACATGACAGCACAATAGCAAAGGCTCCAGTTCTCTTTGTCACATGGCTGCACAGGAATATTTCCCGCTCACCACTGTCATATATTGGAAGCATTTACTTTCAACCTGGTTGGCAATGTTATGAACACACCTAGCTTGGCCATCAAGTCCTGGAGTAGGCCTTGAAACATGAGCTTCTGGCTCGGAGGCAGGGATGCTACCAACTGCACCACAAGACTCTCACAATAGCAATATATCAGGCTGGATTTTCACAGGGACTGCGAGGCAGCGGTCTTAGTTCAGAGAGAATTTGAAAATCACAACCCTGGGGGTGAGCTTGGAATTCTGATGCCTGTGGGATAATTACTTATTTTGAAACGCCTGGTAGGAGGAGGGAGTGGGAACTGTAGTCACCACCAATAAACAGACCATTAAGCTACTTAAGCTCGTCACGAGGTCTATATGGTTCAGAACAGAGTTTTGAATGCTCAATTCAGTGAACCTGATCACTCAGTTGCAGGAAAGTGCATATCTGTTTGAATAGTTGAGAGTCTGTGAGAAACTGTCTCCCCAGTTATTTACAGCTTACGTTTCCTGGATAGAGTCATAGTGTCATACAGCACGGAAACAGAACCTTCAGTCTAACTCGTCCATGCTGATCAGATTTTCCAAACTAAATCCATTTGCTTGCGTTTGGCCCATAACCCTCTAAAACTTTCCTATTCTTGCACATGTCCAAATGTCTTTTAAGTGTTGTAACTGTACCCCTTGCATTAACCACCTCCTCTGGCAGTTCATTCCATAAATGCACCACCCACTGTGTGAAAAAGTTGCCCCTTAGGTTTCTTTTAAATCTTTCCCCTCTCACCTTAAACCTATTCCAGCTACTTTTGAACTCCCCACCCTAGGGAAAAAACCTTTGCTATTCACCTTATCTACACCCCTCATGATTTTATTAACCTCTATAAACCCCTATGTTCACGTGGAAAAAACCCCCAGCCTATCCTTATAACTCAAACCTTCTAGTCCCAGCAATGTCCTCATAAATCTTTTCTGTACCCTCTCCAATTTAATAATATCCTTCCAATAGCAGCGTGACCAGACATGCATACAATACTCCATCCCTGGGTCTACATTATTATTGACCTAGTTTTCCTAATCAACATGTTCAGAGATGTTATTACACATCTGTGGAGCAGGTGGGGCTTGAACTCAGGTCTCTCAGTTCAGGGGCAGGGCTAATACCACTGCACCACAAGAGGACCTTTCTGTGTCTAATTTTATTTTTGCCTATGTTTCTAATCAACCTGTTCAGAGATGTTACTACACACCTCTGGAGCAGGTGGGACTTGAACCCAGGCCCCTCAGTCCAGGGATAGGGACACTATGCCACAAGAGGGCCAGGTCTACTTTATAAAGGGCTCTGTTGATGAATTCCAGGTGAACAGGCCATTGTCTGTTACCAAAGGAACTCATCCTCAATGAGCTCCACAAACAGTTTGATTAGTGATTCTCCATGGGCCTTGCTGGGATTATCACAATCTTCTAGTGCTGGCTCCAGCACTGCTCTGTTATCTACCCACACTGGTCCCTTGAATTGTCATAGATGCTGCTAGCCCTCTAGAGTGCTACCTGCTGTATTCTTTTCAGCCAGGCAAATGCAGCTCCCACTATAGCTGCCGTCTGCCTTTGCCACTGGTACCAGGCAAACACGTTCCACCTTCTAGCACCTCTAATTAGGTTTTGAGGAAAATAAGTCTTTGTGAACTACCATCAATCAGTGGATAATTGACTGTCATTTATAATTTTTAAAGAAGTGTCAATTAGCTCATGAAAATTACCTAAATAATTAAAATTAATTTGGGACCATTTTAAAGGTATCATCATCTCTATATCTGTACCACCATGAACAGTACATTTTGTTAACCACATACATGTGTGTGAATGTATCTGTTTCAGCTGTGACTGCACCAGATTTTGTATCCCTGCAACCAGCATTGTGATTTCAACAGGTTTACCATAATTTCTAATTTACAATGGACATATTATATTCAACACTAAGATCTGTGGTTAGACTCTGCCCTATATTGAGCTAATAGATCATACCAACAGAAGCAGTTAGGATGTTACAATTGGCCTCACCATCTATAGGCCTGGGAGGACAAAATAAAGTAGAGCTCTTACTGCTAGTCACTGCCAGATACGAAGTGCATTTGTGAACATCAGGTGAGCAAGTGGTTCAACTGTAATGCCTTCATGGTCAAATTGTCTGTTCCCAGCTGTTTCATGCTTGATGCAATTTGGCCTGTTGTCATTCTGCTTGCTGTTTGAAAGAGGTCTCTGTCATGCCTACTTCCACACACCTATTTGTTTGTTCTATAAACCCCTACAACAAACTCCCTTTTTATATTACTTACAAAATCAGTTCCCACCATCTTTTTTTTAGTTTTAATGTTATATATTCTGACCTGACTCTGAGTGAAATAAAAAGGCCTCACCTCACCGCTATATCTTTTGTCAATGACTTAGAATATATGGCATAAAAACCAAAAGAGGAAGGGTCTGAGGAAGGATCACCGGACCCGAAACATTAACTCTGTTTTCTCCTTCACAGATGCTGCCAGACCTGCTGAGCTTTTCCAGCAACTTTGTTTTTGTTAGAATATATGGCGTCTGGTTAATGCCCTGGTCAAAAGAGAATGTGTTTGTTTCCCTATATACTCAAGCAAAACAGCTCATTATCTTGAAAACCAATAATAGTTCACTTTCTTTGTTCCAAGGAGGCCAAGACTAAGTTTTCCAACCCCTTCTTATAACAGAGATCCTCATTACTGATAACATTCTGGTCAACCTCCTCTGTACCTATTTTACCTTTGCATCTGAAGTATGTGTTACAATATTGCAGTGAGGCCTAATCAGTGATTTATAAAGTTCTGGAATTATCTCTTTGCTTCTATATTCTATGCATCTATTTATAAATCTAAGTAACCCATATGCTTTTTCTCAATTAAGCCTGCCACCATCAGACCATAAGAAACAGGAACAGGTGTAGGCCACTTACCCCCTCGAGCTTGCTCTGCCATTTAATAGGATCATGGCTGATCCAACATTCCTCACACTCTGATTTCCCCTACTGATCAAGAATCTATCTCATCTTTAATTATACATAAGGACTCTGCCCCCACAACTCAAAGACTCCAATCCTTTCAGGGAAGAAATTCCACCTTATCTCAGTCTTAAATTGGCAAGCCTTTATTCTGAAACTATGCCCTTTGGTCCTAGACTTTTGCATGAGGGAAAAATTCTCTCAACATTTATCCTTAAGAATCCTATATATTTCAATAAGATCTTCTAAACTTCAGTGAATGGAGACCCAACCTGTTTTGTCTTTGCTCATAAGACAGTCCTTCATACTAGGGATCATTCTAGTGAACCTTCTTTGACTTTCTGTCAGAGAGTTGTGTACCTTTGGAAATGTCTGTCTCAGAAGGTGGCACATGAAGGATTATTGAATAATTTTAAGACAAAGATGGATAGATTTTTGTTAAACTGGGGAATCAAAAGTGTAGATGGAAATGTGGAATTTGAAACACAAATAGGTCAGCCATGACCTAATTGAAAGTTGGTGCAAGCTGGAAGGATCGAATGATCTACTTCTGCTCCTAATTTGTATATTCGTATGTGCCTCAATATCAATTTCAGCCACTCTGTTACACATCACAGCCAGACTATTGTCAGAGCTCATATCCTTTACTGTATTCAATGCCTTCAGCTTTTTCTTAACATTACATGGGGCAAAGCTTCTATGTTAGTTCGGGCTCCTCAGACATTGGATTTAGATAAAGTGGACAAGAGGGTCCTGTTTTCTTTAACAAAGCAGTTAATAGATTTGAAGCAATTAGACTTGAATTAGAGGGGAGTTGAGAACAATTTATTTTTACCCTGAGTGTTGGGGACCTGAAACTCACTGCTTGGAAAGGTGGTAGAGGTAGAAATCCTCATCACACATTAAACGTGCTTGGCAATGAAGTACCATAACTTTATATGACTATGGACCAATGGCCACCAATGAAAAGTGAGATTATGTTCAAAAGCATTTCTTTGTCTATTACATAATAGGTCAAATGACCTCCTTCTGTGCTGTACATTATCTCTGTTTCTATGTGGTTGAGATACATCATCTACTGAGCTTTTCTGGCTGAATTTTGTTCCAAACTTTTCAGTCTTTTGCACTCACATTCTGGACCTTATCATTATTGAAGTCAGGATGTTTGTGGCTACTCATCTTCCTGTGTGTTACTTAATTGTTCACTACCATTTGATGTGAAAGGACTGAAGATCTTGTGTCTGCTTGTCAACTGTGCAATTGAATAGCTTTATCTAAAGACCCTATTTGCACTTTTTAGCATGCAGTTATCCAATGTTGGAGCTTCAAATAGGTCGCCACCTTGTATTTAGGAATGCCTTATAGTATAACAGGCATGTTTACTTCTACATTCCTTATTGAATCAGGCTTGGTCCTTGGCTTGATTATAATGGCAAAGAAAGGGATATGCTAGGCCACGAGGCCACAGATTGTGCCTGAATGTAATTCTACCATTGCAGATGGTCATCATTAGCCATCAGTAGTGGATGCTGAGTTTTGAGCTGCTGGATCTTCGTTTATCCATTTAGCACACAACAGAATGGAAGATGTCTACAGTTTGACAACTGGACTTCAGCTCTAATACAACTGTGTATTGTTTAATGCTAGCATTACTGCAATGGGCAGATTCATTTATAACAGATAGATCAAGGTCAAGTAGGTTTCTCCCTTTGGTTTGATTCTGTCACCACCCATAATATCCAGCCTGACAGTTATATAGCTTATCTCTCTGTCATTGTCCAGTACCCATATTACCATTCCATACTCCCATTACCATCCCACATCCAAATTATGATCCTACATTCCCATTGTCATCATTTTATTTCCATTTTCACCATACTTCCCAATTATTGCCTTATCCCTCCTACCATTACCATTAGTCTAGACTCTACACTCCTCCTGCCCCCTTTACCATTCTATTCACTCCATTATTGTTCAATTGCCTCAATTATCATATCATTTCTCCTTCCATTTTTTGCCTTAGTCCACCCAGTAATATTCTATTCATCCTATTTGGTTGAGTGCTGAAGGCCCATTCCAGGATTTGAGCCCAAAATTTGAGGCTAGCACATCAATGCAGTATTAAGGGAATGGTGCTCAATAGTTCTCTCTCTCAGGTGAGACATTAAGCAAAGGCACTATCAGCCGTCTCAGTTGGGTAAGGGATACCTGGCTGTATTTACAAGAATCACAGGGGAAATCATCTCAATTGTCCTGGCCAATGTTTATCTTCCAATTGACATCACTAGGAGAACATTCTGTTACATTATGACATTGCTGTCTGTGAGGGTTTGCCATGCCCAAATTGACCTCAGTAATTCCAACATTTCAATAGTAACTATGTTTCAAAGGTCCTTGATTTTTGAAAAGCACATAAAGATGGCTTGATGTACTGAAAATTTCAATAAAAGTACAAGTAATAGAGTCATAGAGATGTACAGCACGGAAACAGACCCTTCGGTCCAACTCATCCATGCCGACCAGATATCCTATGTAAATCTAGTCCCATTTTCCAGCATTTGGCCCATATACATCTAAACCCTTCCTATTCATATACCCATCCAGATGCCTTTTCAATGTTGTTATTGTACCAGCCTCTACCACTTCCTCTGGCAGTTCATTCTGTACATGCATCACCTTCTGTGTGAAAAAGTTGCCCCTCATGTCCTTTATAAATCGTTCCCCTGTCACCTTAAACCTATGCCCTCTAGTTTGGAACTCTCCCACCCTGGGGAAAAGACCTTGTCTATTTAACCTAACCATGCCCCTCATGATTTTATAAACCTCTATAACGTCACCCCTCAGCCTCTGATGTTCCAGGGAAAATAGCCTCAGCCCATTCAGTCAGAGATAGCAAGAACTGTAGATGCTAGAGTCAGAAACAACACAGTGTGGAGCTGGAGGAACACAGCAGGCCAGGCATCATCAGAGGAGCAGGAAAGTTGACATTTCAGGTTGGGGCTTTTCTTCAGAAATGGGGAGGGGGAGGCGAGCTCAGAAAGAAAGAGAGAGATGAGGGGTGGGGAGGGTAGATGGGATGGTGATAGGTGACTGCAGGTTAGGAGTGGTATGGATTGGTCAGTGGGATGGGTGGGGTGGATAGGTGGGAGAGAAGATTGTGCCAGGTCAAGGAGGCAGGGATGAGAGGGAGGGTTGGTCATGGGATGAGGCCGGGTGGGTGGGGAGATTTTAAAACTAGTGAATTCCATGTTTAGGCCATCGGGCTGTAGGCTCCCGAGGCTGAATATGAGGTGTTGCTCCTCCAGTTTGTGGATGGTGTCATTGTGACACTGGAGAACGCCCAGGATGGACATGTCACCCAGGGAGTGGGAGGGAGAGTTAAAATGGTTGGCAACCAGAAGTGCAGGTGAGCCCCTGTCTGATATGGAAGGTTTGTTTTGTGCCTTGAATGGAGGAGAGTGGGGAGATGCAGGGGCAGGTGTAGCACTTCTTGCAGTTGCAGGGAAAGGTGCCGGGTGTGGTGGGGTTAGTGGGGAGTGTGGAGCTGACAAGGGAGTCATGGAGAGTGTGGTCCCTATGAAAGGCAGATGGGGAGGGGGGACAGAAATATCTCTTTGGTTGTGGGGTCAGATTACAGGTGGTGTTAATGGTGGAGAATGAAACGTTGGATACAGAGGTTGGTGGGGTGATATGTGAGGACAAGGGAAATTCTGTCTTTATTTTTGTTGGGGGGAGGGAATTTGAGAGCAGAAATGCGGGAAATGCAAGCGATGTGGTTGAGGGCACTTTCGATCACCGGAGGGGGGACAGTTACGGTCCTTGAGGACATCTGGAATGTATGGGAATGGTACGCCCTATCTTGGGAGCCGTCGCAGTGAAGGCGGAGGAATTGGGAGTAGGGGATCGTATTCTTGCAGCAGGGTGGGTGGGAGGTGGTGTAGTCCAGTCTCTTCAGTCTCTCCTTATGTCTCAACTCCGCCAACCCTGGCAACATCCTTGTAAATCTTTTCTGAACCTGTTGAAAGTCAATCTCATATCAGGAATTGCTTTTTAGCTCATCCATTTAGTGGAAAAAACCATCCAAAGCTGTCCTTTGATTGTGTTTACTGTGAAAGTTAAACCAGTTGGAGCACACGCGTGCATGCACAGGAACACAGCATTATAGTACAACATCACTACCCAATGACAAAGCGACATGCTGCTATATTTTGTGTTTTTCATAGACTCAGAATCTCTACAGTGTGGAAGCAGGCCATTGGACCAGTGAATCCACACCGACCCTTCAAAGAGAATCCCATCCGGACCCAACCCCTACCCTATCCCGTAACTCTGCATTTCCCATAGCTAATCCATCTAGCTTGCACGTCCCTGGATACTATGGGCAATATAGCACAACTAGATCTGTGGACTGCAGGAGGAAACTGGAGCTTCCGGAGGAAACCCCACACGACATGGGGAGAAAGTGCAAACTCAACAGTGTTAGTCTGACAAAAATTAAAGTGTAATCTCGCTGCAACCTTTACACATGCTTTTCCAGTAATGAACAACAATAAAGTGGATCTGAAATGATCAAACTGATTTGTTCATTATCTGGCTGAACTTTGGTTGTCACGTTTCAAAACTAATTACCCATGAAATGAAGATGAGGCAATTAGCACATGGAATGTGGTGCACGCGCCGTGGCCATTTTATCAGCTCTGCTGGTATTCAGCGTAATCACTCTGTCATTTTTCTAACCCCAAAACGTTCCAAATTTTGATTACTTTGTATCAAGTTAATCTGAAGTGCACTTCAGAGCCTTCTCACACTATGCATGAAGTACATCAGAAACTCAAAGTCAAGCTTCCCTGAGTCTTTTAATTATTTTTAATTCTCTAATTTCCCCTTTCACTTTCAAGCATTTGCCTTTTACACTGAATCTTCCTACCAACTAGTTAACTATCAACTGAGGAAAAATGTCCAGCCAAGTCAAAGATCACTGAAAATGCTTCTCTCTATTCAGTCCCCTACTCCGGCCAATACTTGATAAGCTTTCACTCACCTCACACCTTCCAAAATATTTAACAGGTCCTTTACTCAGCACCTTGCCATTTCTACTCCACTGCCATAATTTGCAGGGCTCCAGACTCAGACATATAAAATATGTCAGTAATGACATATTTTAGAGTCCTTCAATTCTTTCCCTTATTGCCATGTTTTACAGTTGCTCACACTCCAAGACTTGTCAACTCTGGTTGGAGCTAGTCTTGGAAGCTTGATCACATTGCCTTCATAAACAGGGGAGGCAATGGCCTAGTGGTATTATCACTGGACTGTTAATCCAGAGATCCAGGTAACATCCTGGGGACACGGGTGGAATTTGAATTCAATAATACTCTTGAATTAAGAGTCTGATGATGACCATGAATCCTTTGCCAATTGTTGGGAAAACCCATCTGGTTCACTGATGTCCTTAAGGGAAGGATACTGCCACTCATACCTGGTCTGGCCTACATGTGATTCCAGACCCACAGCAATGTGGTTGACTCTTAGCTGCCCTCTGGGCATTTAGGTATGTGTATTAAATACTGGCTTGGACAATGGGCCCCTTAAACTCTGAACAAAAAGAAAATTCAACCAGATAGCATATGACCACATAGCACATAATTATGCAAATAATATTGCACATAGATGAAAACAGTTGGATCCCCTACATTTGAGTTATTGAATGATAAGTTTTGAGAAAGCAGAGTCCACCTATCAACAAGTGAAGAAGGGAAAGGGAATAATAAAGAGGAGAAACCCTAGATGGGGTAGTGAATTGCATAGATGAAATCAGAAGTAGGGAGAACCAGTAACTAATGGTAACTGACATTGTGCTGACAACTTATATTACCAGTGCTACAATTCAGATTCCCCATTATAACCAACAACAATAAAGTAACTCACTTATAATCCACATAGAACTGATAGTCCTGTATGTTATCCCCTGATATTCTATCTGTGTCTTATATTGCACTCTGTAATCCTTTAATCCTCTGATATTCATGCTGCAGCCAGAGCCCCTGGACTGTATAATGGGCTGTCAGGCTCCCCAGTCTATGCAACTTTTAATAGACCACATTTCTCTGTATCTGTCCTTGTCTACTGGCTTAGTGTGAAAGTGATAACTCTGAGCAGCGAATTTCAATCAAAGCAAACTTACATTTGGGTCTTCATGTGTCAATATTAGTGGACAACAAACCAAGAGATCACAGAAATGGAACCGGACCTAGGAATGGCATACGTAAGGATTCATAGAAATTGAACCCACATGTGTCAGAGTTGGAGAAAAGACTATTTACTGCAAATTTAGTTTTGAAAATAGCTCAGGCAACTGCAGTCAAATCAACCTGACATTTATTGTAAGTAAAAAACTGGAGGACATTACAAGAATGGATGCTGAATCACCTGATAAAATCTGAAACTGAAACAGAAAGCCAATGTAACTTTATGGGAAGGACATCGTGTTTGACATATATTGCAGAATTCTTTGAAAAGATGCCAAATCTAGTACAAATCAATGAGAATTCATCAGAATTCAGCAAAAAAATCCATAGCAGAGATTGTACAGGTGGAGGAGTTCTTTGAAAATGGATGGAAAATTCACATAGTCTAGTAGTGAAATGTCAAGAAAATGGTAATATTTTTGCAGAGTATGATAAATCTCAATTGTTGCATTTTGTTTTACAGGATAAGAAAGTACAAAGTTGAATGAAGACAAATTTCTGTAGATAGAACTGCAGATGCTGGAGTCAGATACAACACAGTACGGAGCTGGAGGAATACAGCAGGTCAGGCAGCATCAGAGGAGCGGGAAAGTTGATGTTTTGGGTCAGGACCCTTCTTCAGAAATTCAGAATGTTGTCCCATATTCCAAACATACATCCACACCTATGACTATTAATGAAGTTTTTTGTCAAATTATAAATAGATGGTGTATCCTTCTCTTTAAAACAAATGTTTAGTATTAATAGAAGTAAACTCAGGAAATATTTAAGCTTACTGAGTACTAAAATTAGGTAAAGAGAATATCTTAAAGAACACATTATGTTTTATGATAATAACAGAATAACACAAATGAATTTGACTGAAAAATAAAATATTTCAGTCTTGCAATGATCAAGTTCTTTCAGGCTGCAGGTTTACTGTCTCACCTTGATACTCATATCATTAACAACACCTGATGTGACACCACATTCAGAAAGTAATCTGATGTCACTTCAAATTTACAAGTGTGGTTAAGTCCAACCTGTAGTCAACCATATTCTAAAAATGGTTAGGTTGACCAGTAAACTATATGGACACCTCGAAAATTTCTGATGGAATTCTGTATAATGTTATAAGAAAAGAATGGCTGCTGTTTTTACTTTCCTATTCATAAAGAGCTACCTGAGTAAAGTTATTAATGGGTAGTTTATTTATTAATTAATGAATAGCTTCCTTATTTAATGAATTAAAGGTGATTAGTTCATTACTTATTCTGTAGAAGAATCACCCCTCAGTAATGTGCAGTATTGTTTGTCTCTCTTCTCAAGTGCACAGAGGCTACACACTAAAGCTGTAATGGTGGGGACTGGCTCCACAGGAGACTAAACCTATCCTGAACCTGTTAAGCAAGAACCATTCTTGCCAAAGTAATATAAAACATGCTATTCAACAGATGGGGTTTGTCATAATGAACTTGTTAGTGGCTTCCAGTGTTACCTGCTCCTTGATCCAAGAGAAGTCTGTTGGTCAATTTTGCTCAAGAGGGTTCTTCCATATGAACCAAGATGGAGGGGATAATGGTGGTAAGTGAAGTACAGCAGAGACGGTTTTAACCAGCTTGTGATTTTTCATCAGTTGGCAGGTGAATGTTTAGGGGCATGATGTTTGCCAGAACAGGAAGCCAGGGAAAGGATGTTGAGAGGAAGTATCCAATTATGACCATTGGTAGCATTATAATTGCAGTTTATTTTGACCTGAATAAGTCTTTTAAGGTTGGTGTAAAATTGGCTTCTAGAAGCTAAAAAGTTTAATTGCTCTGAGGCTGAAATTAATTTTCATATTTAAGCCATGTGTATGGAATTCAAATTCTAGTGAAATTCCACAAAAAACAGAAACTCAAATGAAATAAACTGCATATTTTACACAAATAAACATAGAAAACTAATAGTGAGATTTTGTTGTATTGCACCTATCAAACATAACATATTTAAACCATTAGTTTTAAAATTTGACAATGAAACAATGGAAAAATAAATTATTGCTGTTTTATCTCAACATTTCTGCATGTTCTGTAATTCAGGAGCTGAGGGCTAAACCTTAAATATGTAAAAAAAATACTTAAATAAGTTGAGGAAATCACAAAAATATCGCCTACAAAGATGCAAAACAAACAATGATTTAAGAGGTAACTGAATTTGGGAAAAGGCTGGAGTGAAATAATTTAATTTTAAAAGCAGAAATAAGTGCGAGGGCCGTTCCTTTGCCTGTACTGCACCGCTCTTGTCATCCCCAATACAGACTGGAGTCCTATGGTGACCATCAGCTTGGAGATGGTGCCATAGCAACAAACACGTCATTGTAACTAGGGAGCCAGTCATCCGGTAAAGGGAACGAACGCTCAAATTAATGCAACTTTACAAATATTCTTCATGCGAAATTGACTTAAAATCCTCTCATGTTAAGAAAACTGAAACTAAATGAATGTACTGTGGGAAAACAATATATTCTTATAAGCCCATTGGGCATTCTGTGGACACCGTTCATCGAATGATGCACGAACAAATATCAAGTGTGTACAATATGCCATAGTTGTATGCTACGTTCGCAAATATAATTTAGTCCTGCTGCTTTACTTGGGTATCGCTTATGTTATGTTTTATTGGAAATCTTTTAGGAGGCTGCAAACGATGGATGTCCTATTTGATGAATTACCACATTTTACAGTTCAAATAAAAACGTTACATTCCACTGGTAATTTTGACCAGACAACATCAATTAATGTTCTTATCTATTTCAGAGAACTCAAAGTAACAAACAGTAATTAGATTGATTGGAGTTCTAAAGTTCGCTTAGCTTGAAATAAAAAGCGTGGGTGTACATCACGCTTTTCGGCAGCTTGGGATGCCCCAAAGTGAGATTTTACTGTATTGCATCTGTCAAAAAACATAACATATTTATACCGTCAGTTTTAAAACTTTGACGATGAAACAGTAGAAAAATACAAATTAGTTCTGTTTGATCTCAACATTTCTGCATGTTCTGTAATCCAGGAGCTGTGGGCTGCACCTTAAATATGTTTTTTTAAAAAGTACTTAAATACGTTCAGAAAGTAACAAAAATATTGCCCACAATGATGCGAAACAAACGTTGATTTAAAAGGTAACTGAATTTGGGGAAAGTGTCATCATTGCTGTAGCGAAAACGACAGGACAATTCAGCGCCATGTATTCGTACAAACAGTTCGGAATATTGGCTGAAGACCGCCATTAGCCAGAACATGGGAGAAAGCCCCATACTCTTGTTCTGAGTAGAGTCATGGGTCATTTTGACCATCACGTAAGCGGGCAGACAGTAATGGAGATGGAGAGAATTGCGCTAGATTGACTAGGGGTGATCCACTTTCTAGGATGAGGCTTGAGTCCTTTAATCCCTGGCTCAGAGGTGAAGATGCTAGGACTAAGCCAAAGTCTCACATTGCTATGAAGAGATTTGGTTCTTTGTTCTGTACTGCAGTTTGTAATTTCCCAAGGATCTACATGAGCAGAACTAATCTGTATTTTTTTCATCTGGATTCAGTTGGCTAACTTTATTGCTTTGAGATGTTTCATGAATAAAAAAAGAAAAAAGTGAACGATTGGGGGGAGGACAGCGCCAAATGAAATGAGCTCTCCGTGGTCCTGAACGTCCTACGTATTTGGGAATTTTACCATTTCCAATAATCAGGAGAAATACTAGCATAATTTCGATGTACAGCTGAAATATTGTCATGCAGAAGATGGACAGGTTTTGTCGAGAGGAATCCTGGCCGTGTCTGTTTTTTTTTTGAATGAGTAAACCGTATTACTGTAACATTTAGAAAATGGGCTTCAAGAATTTCGCAGATCACATGACAATCTGTCCACGTGACCGTTTCTTCGCCAGAGGGAAAAAAAACTCGCTACTTTGACCAGAATACCCCGACATTTTGTTTCTGTCCCGGGTAAATAGACCCAGCAGTATCCGGTAACCTCTGAAGCAGTTGTGTCTGAGCTGAATGCCCAATGCACGCCGGAGCAATTACTCAACCACGCTCGCTGGCGGATGGAAGAGAGGGTTCGTACAAACAACTGAACCCCGGCATATTTCTACAATTGGACTTATTTTACAAGAGTGCTAGAAATCCATATGCAGCAAAGAGGTCGGTCGGTTTTGCAGAAAAAATATTTTGACAAAATCAATGAGTGGTTTTGCATTCTTTTAAAATTGTGGATGAGATGTGGATGGATTTCTGTTTGATGAGATTATTTCACCGTGCACAGAATTCACAAAAGGCAATTCTTCAGGCACGAAGGGGTCTTTATGCCCATGAGATGTCTGAAGAGTAGCAGTCAGTTCGGGTGAAATATTACCAGAAAGGCTGGTAACGGTTAACAGTCACTGCAGATCGGAGGTTACAGGGTTGGGTTTGATTTCCCAAATCCTGTGCGCAGTTTCTCGATCAGTGTTGTTCTTTCTCACGGGAAGAACGTGACCTCAGAGTTATAATTCCAACTGGCATAAGAAAATGCACTTGCAAGCTATCGTTTTCCTACCTAGTCCTGCACCCGATGTTAAGATTCTCCTGGGTTTGTTTGCACTACATAGAGGATTCTAGGTGATGAAAGTGGTTTCCAGTGGCAAGACTGGCCAGGCTAAAGGGGATTTCTGTACTCTGATATTCAGTACTGATATGATTTTCTTTTTCTAGCCTTCATCCATCAGAGGCCGAAACAGTAGAGAAAAGGCAGAGAGCTTTGTCGATGAGTTTGCAATGAATCTGTTTCATCAGATGCACAAAGCAGTGGCCAGAATCAAAACAACTGACTGTCCATATTGTCCAAAGTTAAATTGGCACATTCGGGGCTTGTCAAGTTACCAGGTGAGGCAAATCATAAAATGAAATGGAATCGCACCCCTGAACTTCGCGCTACCTTTCTCAAGCAGTATGTTGTTGGAGAGCCATATAGTTAGTGAATGTGCAAATATGATCGCGTTACATTGGATTGATTAATCTGCTTGCTAATGATTTACTCTGAACAATAATAACGGTGCCAACCTAGCATTCTGCTCCATGTGCGACGTACTTCTCTCCTGCTGCATATTGTTTCTAATAACGCAAAATAAAATTAAATGAACTAACAGTATAGCAACCACAAATTGCCTGATTACGAGATCATTGGCGTATCTACGTAACTACTGTCCTGCTAGTATCAACATCTCACTGTGGTTTGCTTGGATTAAGGGCGTGGAAGCCTCACGGAAATATATATTACGTTTACCCAGATTAGTGAATTCTATATTGAATATTGATGTTACATGTCAGGGTTTTCCCCTCCACTGCTCGGTGCAATATCCAACTCCAATTGTTCATCACTGAGTTGAGTGCTATGAGTCCTAGAGTTACTAGTTTTAACCTATGATATTTATCCTACCCCAAGGTTTAACATGAAGTAAAATTCTGGAACAATATTTTCTGTACCATTATGTGATAGCTCAAAACCTTATCTATGAAATCACCTTTCAAACATTTTTGCGGTCTGAAAAGCTCAAATTTCTCAAATCTGTCCTTATCACTGAAACCACTGTCACTAGGGAACAGCCGTTGCCTCTTCTTTGCATTAGTTCCTGTGATTAATTGCCCACCCAGTATCTTGGCAACCAGAATCGGACACAGTTCTCAAGCTGCCGCCTGAGCGGTTTCAACATGACTTATATCCTACTGGTTTGCTATGTACCTCACCATTCTTTGTTGATGTGTTGCTGTGAATTTGTTGATAAAGTTGATCCTGGAATCCAATAGAAGTCCAAGTTTTTTTTGCGCATTAACCTGTAGGTATTTTAACATCACTCGAGAAATAATTGTGTCGCCCGGTTTTTCTTCCTACGTGCCGTACTTTATATTGGTGCAGGCGAAATTGCAGCGTTAGTGCCACTCAGGTATTCTGTTTAATCTGTTTTGAATACGCCTCCCCCGATTCTCCTGCCCCATGTCCTTTGGTTTCTTGCGAGATGACCATTTTGCATTTAGTTTTTTATGTGAGATACTAGCCCACGTTGGAAACGAGAATTGCTCCTACAATGAATGCTGGAGCGACCATTCAGTGCTTTCCGAGCACGATCCCTCTGTTTCACTCTGCCCCCCAACTTATTATCTATTCCTCCCAAACAAGTTGATTAGAAAATATCTTGAAACTAATTAGTATTTTTTTCGGTGCGGAAATTTATCAAAAATATGTTGCCGTTCCTAAGTAATCAGAGTCAGTGAGGTTGATCTTGCGGGATCTAGACCTTCCCAAATCACATTGACTGTTGATACTCAGGTTATGTCCAAATTTCTTGCTCATAATCGATTCAATTATTTCATGTAATTCAGATTCATCCATTTACGTCAAACATTGCTGGTGTAATCTCTACGCTCACCAGCCGAATCCTCGCGGTAGGGGGCTCGAGATACAATTGTAGTGTCCCTAGCTTGGGGTAGGAGTCCCGGGTTCTACTCCCAACTATTCCAGGGATGCCTCACTATATGGACAGGTTGTTAGAAAGATGATCTTACTTGTAATATTTCACCACGTAAACAAATATTAGACTGAGTGAAGTTTGACTCTGGTACTAGCCTTTGACCAACGGTCTTGGGCTCTGGGCCAAAAGACCTTGGTTTAAGTCCCATCTGTTTCAGAGTTGTGTTCAACCTCGTCCGAACAAGTTGGTTAAAAATATATATAAAACTGCGTTAAAATAATGACTGGAGAAAGGATCGCATCAATGTAGGTAATGATTACCACCAAGGTGTTAAGTTGCAACGCTTCCATAACAGAGGATTAGGGATTAATTGTGTCCGATCGAAATCCCGATTAGAGTGATTGATAAGGAGTAAAGTATGACGGCGTAGGTTTGATCTCAAATAGTGTGGTCAGTGTCAGTCTGCATGCCAACACAGGAAATAAATATGAAACACTGAAAATTTGGAGAATGAGACCAAGTGAGGACGCAGTACAGGAATGAGTGCTACAGTAATGTTTGAGATTCATGAGTTCCAAAACTGGTGTCTGCGTTCTAACGTTGTGTTGTCAGTTCCACAATGTGAAACAAAACATTCGTTAGACAAAGGAGAATTGCAACCTTCGTAAAAAGGCTCCAGTTATACTATCACTTCTTTACTGATGTAGCCTGATTTCGGATCAGACTCCAATTCCTGCTGCAGGAGACTGCCTGATTTCTGAGTTAAATTCCACTCCGATGGGGTGGCATTTTGCCTGTTGAATTGTTCCAACATTTTAACGCCATCTTCTAAGTATTAAAACACGTTGGGAAAACATTTCAGCAGTCGCATGTGAACATGTGTCGATATGGATCTTTGCTGATGTGGAGACTGTGAGTCACTTATTGTAATTTGGTTCTGATTTCCTCCTGCAGGTCAACATATAGTAATTGAATTATGTAGTTATACCGAGTGCATAATGAGTATAATAGTGATAGTTACCTCTTCTTTTAAACCCCTGAATATATTTATATTGCTATGACGCCTGATACGTCAGTTGGACTGCGTATTTTATGACGATGCTGCTTAGGTTTGGCATAAATGCAAAATCTGTAATGTGATTTGCATGTACAGTCACTAACACTGAACAAAGGCACGAAATATAAAACCATCTCTACGAAGCAGCCTAATAATAAAGATGTCGCTCTTAATTACAAGCCAACTTAAAGCCACGTTTTAAAAAGATTTCAATGCCAACAGAACATTTAAAAACGCTGCAAATCGCACTCTTCATATTTTTGATATTAGTCATTAGCTCGAATAATGAGACTATAATGCAACAACTCTCTGAATGCCAGTAAGGGGGCATCGGGATATACAGAGAGATGCCTTTCATGAAGAGAAGCAGTGTAGGAAGTATCTGTAATATAGGTTCATCAACGTCTCATCCATGTGCAAGGTATTGGTGACAGATTTGTGCGTGGAATTTCACGAAATATTTGATTTCGAGCTGGAGTAACTTGTTGGCCTAATAAGTTGTCATACCTGCATTGTCAATACAGCCAAGAGTAACGCAATAAAACGATCTTCTGAAAGTTACCAGTTTCTAATGACTATTAGTCCACAACATTCAGCTAATACAAATTCTAACTTTTTTTTATTGGGACGTGGGCATCGCTGGCTGGGCCAGCATTTATGGCCCATCGTTAGTTGCCTTGAGAAGGTGATAAGGAAAAAAAATGCTGCAAGTATTTTTCCCTGTTACTGTATTCCTCTTAAACTTGCATTTAAAATCAAACAAAGGAAAGATCGAATCAAGGTAAACCACCACATCACAAATACTTTAATCTCTTTCAACAAAAAGAAAGACTTGCATTTATATAGCGTTGTTGTGAATATAGAATGTCCAAAAGTATTTTACAATGAATATTTTTTTCACTATTATGATGTAGGAAACACAGCAGCCAATTTATGCAGAGGAAACTCCTACAAATCACAATGTAATAATGACTAGATTATTCATATTTTGTTGTGTTAATTCTGAGGGATAAATGTTGGTCAGGATGGCTGAACAACTCCCCTGCTGTGTTTCGAACTCGTGCCGCAGGATCTTTTCCATTGGTGCTAACAGGTAGTTGGGGTCTTAACATCTCGTCTGAAAGTATACAAGTCTGACAGTTTATTCTTCCCTCAGTATTCTGCTGCAATTTCAACCTTGATTTTTGTGCTGAAACCTTGAACTATGTCTTGGACACAGAGCTCCAAGACGTAGAGGCAAGAATGCTAACTTTCTACAAATATTGGTACTTAAGGATAAGATGTTATCAGTGTTACAATCTATTGATATTGTTGATTTAGAATACAGGAAGCTTTGTTGTCTTGAGAATACTTAGTGTTAATGTGAGGTTTACATTTAAAATTTCAATAATCATATTTGTTTACAAATTCTGTCCAACACTAAATCAGTTTATTGATTGAAGCTTCTATACGGCATTAATGATCTGGTGGAAAATTAATAATTGTTTTCATTATTTTAACCTACAGTTAGTTATTAATTAAATTCAAACTATTGTTTTTAGAAATATATTATAAAATATATTTTGATGTCAAAAGATACTTTTACTTACTCAAGAATAACAAAACAATAATTTCTTCTTCTTGTCCCCAGGAATTGTCTTGTACAAAACATGAATATGGTGTTAGCCGAAGAAATTCTAAATAAGACATACTCCGTTGTAATTCCAGCAACCAAAACTTCAGCTAATTCCAGTGAAATATTAGCCACACTATCAATAGGCACTAGAACGCATCTTGAACTCAATGGTCAGGACCAGACAAAAATAAATGATTCCACATACCAGGAAATTACAACAGGGGAAATCATCACGGTCAGCTTTATTTTTGGAGTGATCTGGCTTATTGCTTTGTTTGGGAACTCTCTGGTTTGCCTTGTAATCCACAGAAGTAGGAGGACACAATCAACTACCAACTACTTTGTAGTGTCCATGGCATGTGCAGATTTGCTCATCAGTGTGGTCAGCACTCCCTTTGTCCTTCTGCACTTTACCACGGGGAAGTGGTTGTTAGGGGATGTTATGTGTAAACTAGTTAGGTACATTCAGTACCTTACTCCAGGTGTCCAGATCTATGTCCTTCTCTCCATCTGCGTGGACAGATTTTACACTATTGTGTATCCTCTCAGTTTCAAAGTGTCCCGGGAGAAAGCCAAAAAGATGATTGCTGCTTCCTGGATTTTTGATGCTGCATTTGTGTCCCCTACTTTGTTGTTCTATGGCACAGAAGGTGGCACCTGTAATTTGTTTCTACCCCAGACCTGGAGTGGTGTTGCCTATGGCACTGTTCATCTGTTGGTGGGATTTCTGATTCCTTCTGTCCTCATCATACTGTTTTACCAAAAAGTAATCAAATACATTTGGAGAATTGGCACAGATGGGAGGACTGTAAGGAGGACAATGAACATTGTACCCAGAACGAAGGTTAAAACAATCAAGATGTTTTTGCTGTTAAATTGCATGTTTTTGTTGTCTTGGTTTCCATTTTATGTGGTTCAGATCTGGCAACCAGATCAGATGGATTACACAAGGTGTTCAGCACTATTTCTGTCTATTGCACTGGTGTCTTTCAGCTCTTCAGCATCTAAACCCAGCCTCTATTCAATCTTCAATGCTAACTTCAGACGTGGAATGAAGGAGACTTTCTGCATGTCATCAATGAAGTGTTACCGTAGTAATGCATACACCATCACAACTAGTTCCAGGATGGCAAAAAAGAACTATGTTGGGATCACAGAGATTCCTGCACCCACCAAAAATGCAACCAAAGATACAATATATGAAACATTTGACAGAGAAGCAAGAGAGAAAAAGCTTGCATGGCCTATAAATTCAAACCCTCCAAATACTTTTGTGTAATCAATATAATTCTTTTCATGTTTCCACTGCACCACTGGAAATGTGTTTATCCTTAAATTCATAAATGACAAGAAGGTAACTGATCCTTACTGAAAATCATCCCAATTCAAATCTTCCATCATAGTGTCCAAACGTAATTTTAAAAAAATTGTTTTAAAAATAATTACAAGTTTGTAAGAGGCCATTTATTACAGACAATGCTGAAACTCCACTGTGATTGCATCAGATATTTAAAATAAATTATAATATTTCTTTAACTTACAGCACCAAGTGCAAAGTGTATGATTCATCCAAGAAAATGCTTAGTAGTACTTTAATATCTTGGACATGTCATTGAACTTCATATGATTTTGAATGATACTCCTAACAGATGGTGTTTGTAAAATATAATCCATAAACCTTTGAAACATGTTCATTTTGTTCATCTGTTATCTGATGTACATGGCAATGTAAATGTTACTTATTTTGTGACAGAACATGCTATTAGAATACAATAACTAATAACAAGTGAACCCGCATAGTAATGGTAACCATCAGAATTATGTATACATAATATCAGTAAGCATTTTTTCTGCAGATTGCAGTTTAGTATTTCATTTGATTGCAGTGGGGCTTTTTTTTAAAACACTTCATGGAAGGATTATCTAGCTGCTAAAATGCTCATACCCATAACTTCTGGACTGCACATAAATGGAACTGAATATTTGAACATGTATTATCATAGCATGTTTTGGTCAAAATAAACTTTCATTGTATTAGTCAGAAGGCAAATGACATAAGATTTTTAAAAGTTACCTTTCTACTTTCAGAAAAAGTTGATTTTTAGCTGAACTTAATTTTCTTTTATTATTCATTTTATAATAATTCCTGATCTGTATTGAGATATTGTATACAGTACAATTTTTTTTCTGCTAACTTGGGCACAATGTCAGATTGGCAGTGGCTCGCTCCCCAAAGCATAGGTCCAGGGGGATCAATCACGCTGCCGCTGGGAGATGCAAGATTGTAGATTGTTGACTGCAGAGATCACAATGTTTCTATTAAAGCCAAGTTGTCAAGAAAGTTCAAATTTTATAGATTACAAGAGTAAAGGTAAAATTAATTTAACAATTCTGTGCAATTTCTTAAGGTAAAATAACTGACAGGACAAAGACAAACTCGTATGCATTGACATTATGTTTTGGAATGACTGATAAAAATTACAGTATTATACAGGATGCATTCAGGCCAACACAAATTTGTGAGCGTATTAAACCAAGGGACTTGTGCCCAACTTCAACAGATAGTTTCTAAGTGCTTGAAATTTTTACCATGGGTGGTATAACTCCAGAAGAACCATTTTGAGGATACCTAAACATTCAAATACACTTCCAAGGAACTTTATAAACTTAATGTTCATAACACAATGAGACAGTAGTACTTCCACCCACTGCATTCTAAAATTTGGCTGCATGTTGATTACGTGCAATAATATGTAGTACAGATGTAAATTGCTCTATAATTGCTGAGTCCATCAATTTGTGGTAAAAGGCAACCATCAGTATAATTCTACAGGTTAATTTGCGCACTACGGTTCATATTTTGCTGAAATAATAGCATCTCAACAACACATACCATTCTGAATGTGTAAAGTGAAAAGCAACTTGTGGTGAGGAAGAGATATGTTATGAATGGTGAATCACCCCAAATTGCTGAAGCCAGAGCCTGGAGCCCCTGTTTCAAGTTCCACTTGCGCCAGAGGTCTGTAATAACATTTCAGAACACATTGATTAGAAATATCTAGGATGGTAATCAAGTAGGCTGTATAGTAATTGTTAACTGTTGTCAATCAATCACTCATCAAGAAAATAATTGAAAAAGTGAGGTCTAATTCTTTTGAGTTGTAAGTTGTTATAGATTTAAAATGGCAAATTTATTCTTTTTCTTACCTTTCCTTTGTCTTGTTCTCAATTCTCTTTCTCTAACAGATATGGAATTGACTACACAAACTCAAGTTTACCCATCATGGCAGACACTGCAAGATGGTGTGCTCCAACAAAATATGGATTATTTAATAGCAGCCAGCCTGATCAGCAACTCTGCACATGATTCTACAATCATAAGTGGAATAAGTGGAAGTAACTGTGACCAAAGCAATTCAACAAATAATATAGTAATGGTGAGGAGAATTTGCAGACCACATTCAATATCAGTCTGGCCAACATGATTCCAAATTGGTGAACTGGACTAAGTGTGAGTAGAGATACTGGTAGCAAAAAGTGCCATACGACTTTGAATTTGGAGTGGGTGGAACACGTGAGGCCTGCATTGGAGTAGATTTGAGATAACAAAGGCGTGAGAGTTTCAGCAACTGAATGAGCTCAAGAAGGGGAAGCATTTGGTGATGTTACAAAGGTGAAACTAGCAGTTGTAGCAATGGCACAAGTTATCCTATGAACAGCTTGCAGTCACAAGTTTGCAACCGGTCTGATTTAGCTTCAGATAACTTCCAATGTTAAGGGACAAGGTTTGTGGCAGGGCTTGAAGACAATTACTTCAATGTTACCAGTACTTAGTTGGAGAAAGCCTCCACTCATTCAACGTTGAGTGTTGGTCAAGCAGGCTTGATAATTTAGGACAAATGGAGGGGTCAAGAGAGTGAGGTAGAGCTGTATGTAGTCAACAAACAAGTGGGAAAGTTGACATGGTTTCCAGACAGCATCACCAATGATAGGATGGGCCAAAGACAGATCTTTCGGAGTGGGAACCAGAGACAAGTGCTGCAAGAGTGGACAGAAAAGCAATTGCAGTGATTCTTTTGACTATGATTGCATAATGGAACCAGACGAGTATAGTCTCACCCAGCTAGACAATTGGAGAGGCATTAGATTGGGATAATGTGACCATTCTGTAAGGAAAGGAAGGTTGGAGTGGTGGTTAGCAAGGATTCAAAAGTCAATATTTATTTTGAAGAGATGAAAGACGGCAGCAGACTTAAAGGAGAGAGGGGGGACCATATTCAAGGGGAGACAGAACCACAAACAATATTGGTTAGTGTGCGAGTTAAAGGAAAGTTGCATTGCCAGAAACTTAATGGGAATAGAATAGAAGGATCAGAAGATGGACATAATAACCTTGGAGAAAGACTGTGAGAATACAAGAGAAAATTCAAAAATTCACAACAGCTGTTGTGAAAGATTACACCAGTTTTATCTGGATAGAGTGAATGCAAATTGCAACGTGCAAGTGTTAAGTCTGTAGCTTATCCCTTCAATGGACATCTCTGGACTGGAGACATTTCTCAATTGACCTTAACCAATTGCAATTTTAAGTACAGTCCTTCTTGCACTAATTAGTTTGAATTATTCATTTTGAATCAAGCAACATAAACAAAGTAAGACTGTGAATGCTGTATTTAGTAAGAGTAAATTCTTGAAATTTAGAAAGAAACGCTTCAATACTTAACATGATGGAATTAAACATTGCAAGTCTCCTGGTAAAAGTGTGTAGTGAGTCAATGTAACAAGTATGACACCATTCTAACATCAGCTGGCAGTTCAACTAGCATCGAATGAACATCAGTGTTTAGTAGAAAATGGTTATTTCCCTCAAAAAAAAAGTAAGTATTTAAAATAAAACTGGTGGCTTTGTGTGAAAAATGACATGCTTAGATGTGGAACAGCTGGACTCTTATTCAAACAATATTTCATTAATCTATCCCAGCAATGTATAGGGGACAATCTCTTTCCCTCATCTTTCATGTAAAGTTGAAAACCTGTGAGCAGGAAGGGCAACAAATACATCATGCAGTGCCACAAATGCTTTCAAGCCACAATTTTTATTTTGTTATTTTTTACATTAAAAATTATAAAAAGTAACCCACATTCAATTTACATTACTTACAGATATACAGCATGATTAGACACTCAAAAATTGAGTTCATAAAATATTATTCCACATTTGCTAAGAATAAATTTTGAACTTTGCCAAAGGATGCAGTTGAGAATAATTTTAGCTTCTTTCTCTGGTTAGTCACCAGTATTTCACAATATCGCTTGCACTAACAAATACAGACTTTGGCTTGATCATTTCCTCATCAATTCCAAGTAACGGAAGGTCAGCATTATTCTGTAATAAGAATAATCAATATTAATCGGAAGACAGTGCAAGTAAAAAACTTCAACAATATTACATTTACTCATACAGACATACCTGTATAGCATGAAAACAGACCCTTCGGTCCAATATGTCCACGCCAACCAAATATCCCAAATTAATCTAGCCCATTAGGAAATAGTGATATAGAAGAACTTCCACAAATATGAAAGACTCACAAACTAGCAGCATAAATTACTAAGGACCATATCTGAGGCAAGTGAAGTGTTCATCATTCACTCTATCAGTAATTATTTGCTACTGCAAGACACACCTGTGGTTGTTCATATTATAAAGAAGGACTTTGAAATCAGTAATGAAGGATTAGTCAGTAATAACTGCTGGCCATTTTCTAGTAGCCAGATTCTCCATAGATATGAAGATCTCCAACACTGAAGTTTCACTAAATCTCTTTTTTTTTTGCACATAATTAGTTTGAAATACATATTCCTACCTCTGAAAAGTTACATTAACCAATTTGTGAATCAGATGAATTGCATTCCTGGTTCCACTGTTTGCTGCCAAAGGAAGCTGTAGAATTAACAAACAGCCACACTCCTTACTTTATGACCAAAGAACAATTATTGATGATGCGGCCAAAGATGGTTGGGCTGAGGGTGTTTCTCCAAGGAACCGGTACAGTAATACCTATGGGTATGATCATTGGTTTATTGGCCCTGCACAACCTCAGGTCGTCTTCTTTGGCATTAGATACACTTCCTACCACTTGAAAGATTAGCCTTAATCCTCACTGAATTTTGCTCGAACTACTTGGTATCACATTGGGAAATATTACCTTGATGTTGAGAACAGTTACTCTCTCATCTCCTCCTGCATTTAGCAAAGTTGCATTTTCTGAATTAAATTTGTTGATGAGGCCAGTAGCTGAATGGTTATGGAAAAATCTGAACTGAACATCAGCAAGCTGTTTAATGGCGAGTAGGTAATGCTTTTCCTTCCATCACGATTCAGAAGCTGATTGAGCTATAACTGAATGAGTATTCTTTTGGGGATAGTACATACATGCGAACCTTGTACATTGTTTGGGAGAAAACAGCATAACTGCTGTATTAGCATATCTCTGCTAGGTCTGGCACACAAGTCTTCATTACCACAAAAAGCCTACAGTCAAGTTCCATTGTCTTGGATGTGTCAACTACACTTAGCCATTTGTTAATGCCACATGGAACAAATTGAATTTGCTAGTATTTTAAGAAAATATGCAACTAGGGTGCATGTCATTACAGAACCAAGAATTAAAATAGCATGTGATTAACCAAGTATGCGTGTTGAATCTCCAAGTTAGATATTTTTGCTGAGCTCTCCCGTAACTTGTAATGTATTATGATTTGGCTACATATCAAAGAATTTACTGACAGTTTATTAATCCTATGTAAGACAGATTAGCGACTTTGTAAGAAGAAAGAAAGTGACACAACAGGCACCTGTATCAATGATAGGAAAATTAATTGAAGAACAAATAGAAATGTCTACTTAGTTCCTTGGGCTGAAACAGTTTGTAAACAACCTTACACTCACTAATTCCTAACATGGAAACAGAACATAGCTCTGAGTCAATGTGTACACCAAATTCAATTGTCCACTTATTTATTAACAAAAAACTTTCAATTTTAAAATTAATTGAGCCAGCATCTACAGCTTTTGTTGGAGAGTTCCACAATTCTACCATTCTTTTTGTGAAGTGCTTCCCAGCTTCTCTCCTGAATTACCTGGCTCTGATTTGTAGGATGGTGCTCCCAAGACCAAAATTTCCCTGCAAACAATGAAAGCTTGTCTTCATCTATCCTTTTAATTCCTTTTAAAAACCTCCTGGAGCATCCCCATATCTACATTGCAGAATATACAAAATATTGTACTGATTCGAAATCTGACCACTGAAGCAATGGTAACACACTTTATGATTCTGTGTTAGTCTCCTTCCAAGGCTAATATATTCCAAGGTAATCGCAACAAAAATTATTCACAGTAGTACTGATGTGATCTAACTAGATCAATGTACAGCTGTAGCAGAACCCTCTTCCTTTGCATCAAGACAGCTGGAAAATAAGAGTTTAAAATTTCACTTGCTGATTTGAATAAAATTAAGTATTTGATACAAAAATATAATGACCAGCACACTAGAATCCCTAAGTCTTTGGATCTCGACTGTTCCATTGGGCTTTAATCAATAATTTTGGAGCACTACAACTCAAAAAGTGTTTCTCTCCCAACACTAGCCTCCTATACATATCCTCAACCGATCATGGGTGAAAACATGAAGTGTCTAAGAAAGAGACTTGACCAACAATTATTTTAGTTCATAGACAGCTGTGGTCCAGAACTTCAGCATGCAGTCTTTTAAATTTATCAGTTAATCTGGCATGATACAGATTTGCCAATTTGGGCTCTTAGCTTCTTAACCAGTTTGCCATGGAAGACCTTGTCAAAGCCTAACTGGAGTCCATGAAGACTATATCAACTGCACCACCCTTATTTACATACCCAGACACCTCCTTGAAAAATTCAATCAAATTTCGACATGATCTCCCCCTTCCAAAGCCACGCTGAGTATCTTTGAGCAATCCTTCCATCTCGAAGGATTTTGTCCTTTAGAATTTTTTCCAATAATTGCCCAAACACAGAAGTTAGACTCAACGGTCTGTGGTTTCTTTGTTTATCCCCACTATCCCTCTTGAATAAATGGTACCACATTATATGTCCTCCAGTCCTCTGGCACCCATCTAGGGTCAAAGGGGATTTTAAAATTAATGTCAGACCCCTGATATCGCCTCCCTTGACTCCCACAGCAGCCTAGGATACAAGTCCTCTATGCCTCTGGAGTTATCCACATTCAAGACTGTTAAAACCATGATTAACTTCTCTCTCATATTAATTCATTCAAATACATCACAGTCACCCTCCCTGTATTCCTTACCTTGTGTACCTAATCTAGTAAACTTCTCTACATGAATGCAGATGCAAAGTATCAACTTAAAAACACAAGCTATGTCTCCAGTTCCACATGCAGCTTGTCACTTGGTCCCAAAAGAATCCTACTCTTTCCTCAGTTATTCTCTTGCCCTAATATACTTATAAAATACCTTTGGATTTCCTTTATGTAATCCACCAGTGCTTCTCACGTTCTCTCTTCACTCTCCTAAATTTCTTTTTGAACCAACTCTCTGCAGTTTCGATACTCCTCCCTAAAATCCACTATTTTGAGCCTTCAGTATCTACCAAAAGCATCTTTTTGCCTTATCCAATCTCTGTGTCCCTTGAAACCCAGGGTTCTCTGAACTCGTTGGTCCCATCCCACCACCTTTTATGAACATGTTGGCCCTGCACTCTCACTATTACCCTTCTGAATGTCTCCCACATTTCGGATGTGGATTTTCCTGCAAGTAGCTGCTCCCCATTTTGGCTAGATCTCCTCTATATTAATATCAACCTTCTTCCAATTCAGAACCATCATTTCTAGTCCATTTTTGTCCATATCCATAATTGTCTTAAATCTTTCTGAATTAAGGTCACTTGCACCAAAATGCTTCTCCACTATCACAGCTACTACTTCATTCCCTAAAACTCAGGCCAGTGCCACTCCCTTTCATGTAGGATTTTCTACATTCTGGCTTAAAAAGCTCTCATGGACACTTTAAGAATTCCACCCTCTCCAAGCCTTTCACAATTTGTCAAATTTATTTAAGTTATAGATTAGGAAGTTGAAATCATCTATTATTACCATATTATTTTGACACGTCTATGAAATTTGCCCACAAGTTTTTTTTTTTAAATCTCTCCCTGATCAGGAAGCAGGACACTCTGCCCAGACTGCTTCACCACAATGCTGACTGTAGGATGCACTTCCTCATGGTCGCTACTTGAATAGTTCCTGACTCCAGTTTTTTTTTGTTGAATTCAAATTTCACCATCTGCATAGTGGGATCCAAACTCATATCTCCAGATTATTAGCCTCGGTTTCTGGATTACTAGTCTAGTCCTACCAACTTCCCAGACCTAGCATATAGATGCATGAGAAAAAAAAAAGTCTATTTTGCTCCCTCAGATTTAGTGCTGTAGGAGTACAAATCCATCTTGATGCTGATTATAGTTCACTAAATACAGTTACATCTTGCTTTCTTTCATTATGGATAGATTTGACAGTCAATTTTTTTGCTTTATGGTTTAAGCACTACTGTATGCAATATTTTTATTTTATTCTTAAATATTTATACAATGCTTTTCATAAGCTCAGGACTTTAAAATAATTGGTTGTAAAGCACTTTTGAAGTGTAGCCACTGCTGCAATGTGTGAAATATGGCAACTGGTTTGTGCACAGAAAGACTTCACAATAAGTAACATGATAATAATAATTTGTTTTACTGTTGCTAATCTGTTGTTAATTGAGGGTTAAATATCAACCAAAATACCAGGCAGCATTCTACTCTTCATAAAGAGCACAATGAGATTCTTCCATCCACATGAGATGCCGAATAGGCTGCAGTTTAATATTGGATGAAAGGCCAGCATCTCAAAGTACAGAATTTCCAACAGTGCATTATTGGGTATTGCATTAGTGTTAGTCTAGATTAGTGAAGACAGACTTAAGCTCTCAACTACATGACTCAAGGAGTCACTGAGTCACGACTGATACCTAATCTAGTAAACTTGTTATACTAGTAATGCCACATGTTTAATACAAATTGATCCAAATGATTGTTGCAAAAATACTTACAGGCCAAATTGGCACTTCCTTCAGTTCTTGCTTTTCCTTGTTTACTCACAGTCTGCTGTGCTTTACTTTGTTCATCCCCTGTGAGTAGCGCTTTTATTTCTGATGGTATTTTTCCCTGGTCCATTGCTGTGCACCATTGCTTGTACTACAAAATAAAAAGACACCACTGTAGACTTCAAACACAATGAAAGGTGCAGCCCAAATTCCTGAGTCTACTTAAGTGCCCTTAAAAAATTCATTTGGCAGTATCCATTTAAATCATTCTGAATACAATTTGTAAGCACAGATACAGGAACTTATCAGTCCACAGCAGCAAAATATTGCATGTAAGGAAGCAGCCCAGAAGAACAGTCTAAAATTGTTGCCAAAATTATGCTTCAAGTTTTACCAAAAAGTGATGAAACCTGGCAAACATAAATTTTAAAGAATGTTTTAAAGACTAACCAGCTTTAAAAATGTGGGCAGGGTTAATAAGACAAAAAAAAAGTTACCTTCAAATGCCAAATCACGTTTCTTATGCTTTGCGGTGCTGTTGCATCATAACAATGCTAGTCATCAAAATTATAACTTACCATCTCTAGCTCTTCCCTCAGAGCACAGATTGCTCTCTCTCTTCTAGACACAAGCTCTTCCAAGTACTGATAACGCAACTTTTTTCTTGCTCTGCATTCTCTGGCACTCTGGCGACTTCTCTCAAGCTTCGCCTTTAAATCAATTTTAGCAGGTTTGCGCCCTCGCTTTCCAGGTTTCTTCACTTTACCTCCCACCACCTGGGAGAGGAAACGTTTACAGGGATAAAGAAAATACAACATACAGATACTGCAGTTCAACAAATTCTGCCTCATACTTTTTGGTAGCCATTTGTTGTTTCCTTTTAAATAGCTCTTGTAGTTAACCAACTTTAAATGGGATTTTATAGAATATGTAGTGAAATTGTTTGCACACACTAATATAATTTGGATACTGCCCAAGATATATAATAGAAGGGAAATACACACAAATAAAACGGGAATCACACTTACTGTATTAAAATGAGAGATCTTCCAATTTCCCCTGTATTTGTGCAAGCCTTTCCTTTTTGGAAAAAAAGGGGTTACATAGCAACTATTATATGGTTATTTGTGGGAGCTTGTTGCAGACAAATTGGCTACCAATTTCCTACATTACAGCAATTACTGTACTTTACATCTTCAGTCATTATGAAGTACTTGATGCTTGGTGTTGTGAAAGACACCATATAAAAGCAAGTCTTTTTATTTAGACTGATATTGTCTCTAACCTTTTGCTGTTGACCTTTATGACAGAAACAGTACTTAAATACAGAAGTGGAGCTTTTATGTTCCAGCAATGGTACATTGCACCTCCGAGTGTCAATTTATCCATCAGCTGTTCAACTCAGTCTAATTCTTTCCTCATCCCTTCAAAACTCACCTTCCATTAAATTTAGAACTCCAGTTTCTGACTCTCAAACCTAGCAATAAATCCAATCATGTTATTGTCACTACCCCAAAGATATGTCTCACCACAAAATTGTTAACTGATTTTGTTTTAATTCTCATCACAAAATATATTTTGACTTTTGTCATGCAAGTTTTAAAATGTATTGCTCCAGAAAACTGCCAAATACACTACTTGAGATGCTGTGCTTTCTCATATGTGAAAATTCAATTTCACATCAAATTCTCACTTTTGTCCTACGTGCTACTCTGTTCTTCACATTTACATTTTACATCACCCATTTACCCAGTGTATCGGGGGTCTGTAGACAAGTAGCATTGCAATGTTCAACTGTCATCAGCAACATTCGCTCTAAGCGCAGAAAATCCACAAACAGCAACTGACACACCAATGCTGATTGTGGCACTGACTTCCGGTTTCAGAAATTGCTGCCGTGCACAGACCTTGGGGGATTTTGGCACTGTGTCCATAATTCAAGGTAAAATAGAGGGACTCCATGATCTGTTCTGAAGTTTGCTTGACAACAGGCCTGGAGAGGGGTGGGGGGGTTAAAGATCAAAGAGATGTCCAGACTATATTACTGGGGTGATAGTCTAAGGTTGGAGACAATAGCAGCAGTCGGAGTTCACAATGGGTAAACCTTGAATCTCCCAAAGTCTAAGAAACTAGTTAAAAATAAATAATTGTGCTGCGTACTGAGTGTTAGAATCAAGAATAACTGATCAGCATTTTTACCTGGATGGGAGGATACAATGGGGAAAAGTGCAGAAGAAACCATTTTTGAGATCAGGGTACAGATCTCTATATAAACCAATGAATATCACTGACAGCATTTTCACATTATCAGTAAAAAAAAAAGAGGCGGCAGCTGCTTGGGCTTTGCAAACTAGCACAGCTGGTACAAGACGGAAATTGTCTGTACTTGAAGAGATGCATCTCAGAGACATGCAAGGGTCATGATGTGGCCAGAAGGGAAGAATCATCAGTACTGGCATTACAGCTTGAAGTGAATTTAGGAATCTTTCCAAGCAAACACTCAAAGTTACTACTTGACAAGACCAGAAAATGCAGACCTTACGGAAGCTGGAAGAAAACCTACTCCTCAGAAACTATGGCCTATTTGCTACAAGTACTCCAATTCCAGGAAGTGAGAGACATGAGTAAGTAACAGACAGGAATACTCCCCTTATATATAGCTGAAGAGAACAGAATTTAAGTAGTTTGTAATGATAAATGTGTAAACTGTGAAATCTTAAGTAATTGATTCAGCTATTAACCTCGTTTAAAAAAAACTTATGTCTTCGATACTATATCACTTTTTACTGAATTTATGCTTCTATCTCACTTCTTTTGCGTGCTTTCTCTATTACATATAATCCGGAAAGTCGCAATCATTTTTTGCTAGTACTGTAATGTCACCACATATTTTGTGAAAATTCCATTCACGCAAGATTTCAAATTCATTATCGAAACATAGTTGCACACATACCACAAACTTAAAGATCCAGATTCTCTAAAGTTTTTTCAATGGGTTGCAATAATGCTCCAAACATAATCTGTATCTTCCGTATTACATTATTGGTGATTTAAGAATGTTTAAAAGAGAGCTGCAACATGTTTACAAACTCGGCTCCCCGAGTGACCCCGAACAGGGACATGTTGATACCAGGGTTATAGGCCGCACACTCACTTTACTGTCATCCATTCTGGACCGATCAACCCGGGACAGCAGACGCAGCCCCGGTCAGCAGGAGAGGCCTCGATTCTGGGCTCCGGGCTCCGGGCCCCGGTCAGCAGGAGAGGCCCCAGCTCTGGGCCCCCGGTCGGTAGGAGAGGCCCCGGCGCTGGGCCTTGCTCTGTCCTATTCACTTGCAGCCGCCGCAAGAAAACAAACACTACTCCTTAATGCGCATGTGTGAGATCGTCATCGTCATCACTCCGAATCGGAGCGACTCCATAGGTTCCTGCTCCCAGCATCCCCCCTAGCCCCCAACACCCCCTCCACATCAAACAACCTCAACTACAAGACTCTCTCCCCATTCCTCCTCACCAAACAACCCTGGCCAGAAGGCTCTCCCCCCCCCCATTCCTCATTCCCCATTCCCCATTCTCAAATCCCAAATCACCCCATCTACAAGGTTCTCTTCCCTCTTCCCACACCCCACCCCACCCCAACTAACCCCATCTGCAAGGCTCTTCACCCACCCTGGTCTCACCCCCTGCAACGGCCAACATGTCCCTCGGTGGTCTCCTGACTCTAACGGCGTTACAGACCTCCTTCATAAACCTGTGCAGCAACCACCTGGGGTCTGCAATCTGCTGAAAAATTTCTCAGCTGAGCCAGAGTCGGAGACTTCAGATGGTTTTGACTTACTGATCTTTGTAGTTATCCAGTGAAAACAAAATTTGACATTTAAAACCTGGCTAATTATTTAACTGACACTATCAGTCGACAGTTTCAACTCTGACATCTGACACGTGCTCCCCACTTAGCCGCCATTTGTACCCATCCATCTGCCACTCTGCTCCTTCGCCCACTTACCTTACTCACCTTTACCTCTTGCCAGAGACTTTGAATATTACCAACAAGGAACACGAGGCGGCCACTCGGCCCCTCGGTCCTGCTCTGCCATTCAATAAGATCATGGCTGATCTGATTTTAACCTCCTTTACATCCCCGCATACCCCTAATAATCTTTCAGCCCTGTGTTAATCAAGAATCTATCTAAATAAAAATCGAAATAACTACGGATGCTGTAAATCAGAAACAAAAAGGAAGTTGCTGGAAAAGCTCAACAGGTCTGGCAGCATCTGTGAAGAAAAAATCAGAGTTAACATTATGGGTCCGGTGACCCTTCCTCAGACCCTATCTATCTACGTCTGCCTTAAAAATATTTAGTGATTCTGCATCCACTGCCTTTTGAGGAGCGGATTTCCAGACACTCTCAATTGTAAGAGAAAGATGTTTCCTCATTTCTGTTTTAAATGGGCAACCCCTTATTTTTAAAAGTATGACCCCCAATTCTAGATTCTCCCACAAGAGGAAATATTCTTTCAACATCCACCTGGTCAAATCCCTTCAGGATCTTTCATGTTTCAATGATGTACCTCTGACTTGCCAAAACTCCAGAGCATATAGGCCCAGCCTGACTAGCCTTTCCTCAAGATAATTTGCTCATTCCACGTGTTAGTTTTTGTCTTAGACAAATTTTAACCTTGGCAATAAGTTAAATAACTAGAAAATCTATTCATAAGAAGAATATTAGATCAATGGATATTGAAATCCTGTAGTATTGCTGTTACTGGTGTAAAAATGGTGCGCAGTTTTGCTTCTGGTGCTTATCCTTTCGCTATGGTGGAAGGCTTCCCTAAAGGTACGCTCCATGTTTCTGAAGAGGCCTGTACTAGAAGTTCAGAATCAAAGGCAAGGAACTCTGGGCAGGGAAAATTAAAAAAAGCAGACTAGCAATGCTACTGTCACTCCTTGAAAGATTGGTCCATTGGGTTTTAGCCTCAGTGAAGCATAAATTACATTTGTACCACACAAATGCCAGACACTGACTGTCTCTTATTGGAGAAGTTCTAACCACCTCCCTTTGACATTTCAAGGCATTACTATCACTGAAACCACACCACCAACATCCTGGGGTTTACCATTGACCAGAAACTCACAATAAAAATACAATGGCTATAAGATCAGGTTAGAGGCTACAAACACAGCAGTGGCTAATTCACCAAAGCCTGTCCACCATCTACAAGACACAAGACAGATCTGTGATGAAATACTTCCCACTGTGTGGATGAGTGCAAATCCTACAACGCTCAATAAGCTTCACACCAGCCAGGACAAAGCAGCCTGCTTGCTTGGTGTGGGGTGAGTGGATAGCACCACATCCACAAACAATGCTCTGTAGCAGGCCTGAAGGGTTTTGACCCTAAATGTTGACTTCCCTGCTCCTCGGATGTTGTGTGACCTGCTGTGCTCTTCCAGCTCCATGTTTATTGACTCTAGTTTCTAGCATCTGCAGTCCTTACTGTCCTCAGTAGCAGTAGTGTTTATCGAGTACTAAATGGACCGCAGAAATTCACCAAAAGTCCTTAGGCAGCACTTTCCAAACCCGCGGCCACTTCAAGCTAGAAGGACAAGGGCAGCAGATACATGGGAACATCACCACCTCCAAGATGACCCCCAAGCCACTCACCATCTGACTTGGAAGTATATCACCATTCCTTCACAGTCACTGGATCAAAATCTTGGAGCTTCCTAATGACATTTTAGGTCTACCTATAACACATGGAACTCAGCAGTTCACCACTACCTTCTTTAGGGTAACTAGAAATAGGCAATAAATGCTAGCCCAGCTAGTGACTCTGACATTCGACAAGTGAATTAAAAGATATACATTACTGTCTGACCTGGGAGACAGGTAGACCAGACCAGGGATGTGCAGCAGACTGTTCTTTAATGAACCAAATGGGTTTTACAACATTATGACAGATTTTAAAATTGCTTTTAAATTCCATCAGCTGCCATAGTTCCTGACCATTAGCCTTGGCCTTTGGATTACTAGTCTAGTGACATTAAAATTCCACCACCATCATCCCTGGCCTCCAGGTGTCCAAGTGTTCTAATAAGGGACACTTTAACATAGCAAACCTTTAAGGTGGGGGAGGGGTACTCTTGTCAATCTTTAACAGTACTCCAACTGGAGCATTTGTCAGGTGTCTATAGCACTTGTAAAAGATTTAGAAGGCTGAAATATGGAACAAACTTATCTCTCACAGGTGTTGAGTCATGCTGGAATATAGGACCATGGCAGTCCTCAATAACACAACTTAATGACTGGACTTAGTAGGATAACCAACCAATAGGATTGTGCCATATTTTTAATGGTACTCCCATGTTTTAGTATGAGTTTTTTGGTCCTTCATGCAAGCTCAGGCCAAACCTAAAGGTTTCTCTAAAAAAGCTTTTACTAACAATATATGCATGATAATATGGCAGAGAGTTCCCTGCTTTAAGCTATTCTGGTTCCAATCTTGTCACAGAGTCAGTAACGGATGACTATTGAGCTCACAGCAACATCATAGAAGACTTATCTGCATATTCATTAAACTCTATCTCTACATCTCGCCCCAAATACTTTCTCAGTTTCCAACATTATTGAAGTATTTTACTAATATTGTTGACTGAAATGTTTAACAGTATTCCCATTTAACTATGTGTATTTTCATCCCTTTTTTTTCACCAAAATCTGTTAATCATAGTTTTGGCCATAGTGGGGACTTCACAATTTTCCCTGATCTGGTCATTCAAAATTAACACAGGAGGGTAATGGCCTATAGACTGACTTTGAACAGTGCTTTCAGTAACTGAAATACCAAGAATAGGATTTGTCACATCATCCCAGATAATAAGGATACACGAACACCAATTAGCCACCAAGAGACCCGACCAGTTCTCACTGGTCTCAATACACATGGACAGAGATGGACACAAATTCGACTGGGACAACACATCCATAATAGCACAAGCCAAACAGAGACATGCCAGTGAATTCCTGGAGGCCTGGCATTCCAACTGGAACTCCATCAACAAACATATTGAACTGGACCCAACATATAAACCACTGTGAAACAAAACTGGAAGTGATGCCAACCACCCCAGCAAACCAAGGCATATAAATAACAAGCAGGACAGAACACCAACGCTTCACCGGAGGCGCACTGACAATGTTACCTAGCAAGGTGACGAAACATCTGCAATCAAACACGTCAGCTCGGCGAGCAAGTCTACAACGTCATCATCCCAAACCTTTATGTTACTGAAAGGACTAATTACCTCCAAGTTGCTGTAACAGAATGAAGACCAGTGGGTGCTCATTGGGAGGGTACCATTTCCTCTTGACTGGACATTGATCTTATTCACAATAGTTTCAGTTGAAACAATAATCTGGCAATGAAACACCACTAAATAATGAATTTGCACCATTAAATAAGAGTTGATGAGTATTATTGTTCTACTTTGTTAGCAGTATAATGACATCCCGAAATTCTTACACCATATTCTCAAGTTAGGAAGAGAGGAGTGAATTATCAGAACGACTATAGACTATGGATTCACTACTTCAAAAGACTGATACGAGGTCTGTGAATTATTGAAAATATCTTTTCAGAGGTTGCACCTCGCATTGGAAGATTTGCTGTCAGGGCTATCAAAATATCGTATGTTATTACTGCAAGCCACTCTGGATGAAAAGACAATATGACAGGAACTCCAGCATTCACCACTGACAGTATGCCTAGAATATTACCTGGAGTTAAGAATTTTCTAAGCTGTTATGCAAAAGTAGTTCATACATCATTAATGCTCAACTGAACATCATTCTCATACATCGGTAGGACAGAAGGACTTATCTGCATGTGCAGAGCTTTTGTTCTTTGTAACCTTGAACAATCTCATTAAGCTCAACCTGTTTGTTGCCAGTTAAAGTATTATTGTGAGCACCTGTAGAGTTGAAAGATAATGGTTAAGAAAGCGTTAATTCTTCAGCTGTGCTGAGTTCCACCCAGATTGATGATGTCACAAAACCTCTCGGTGGAGAATTATTTGGAGTCTGGCGAATGACTCTCCTGACAAAGGCACATGTTTTCTCTCCCTTTTATCAGCAATAGTTCATATGCGCAAGAGTTAATGTAATCTTAAATATTGACTATGATGTAATAAATTACATATTATTATGAAATACAATACCTCATGCTGAAACATACTCATGGTCCATCCTCCACTATAGACTACTTTCACAACTCCTGGGTGGAGCGCAAGAAATCAAGCTCTACCATTCCCAGAGAATTCAGAAATGTGGAAAAGTGTAGTCAAACTGTCCAAAGTCTCCAATTTATCTGCTGACTAACTCAGATTAAAATAAAATACTAACCAGTCGTCTGTTCATAACAAGAAAATAACAGTTTATTGCACGTAAATTATTTTTAACCTGTGGGAAAAAGGAAATGTGAATTGGTAACTGTAATTCTACCCGTTTTAAATTCCCTCCCTTCACAAACAAAGAACAGCACAGGAATAGGCCATTTGACCCACCAAGGCTACACTGACACATGATGCCTTTCTAAACTAAGGACCCCTTGCCTTTATGTGGTCCATATCCCTCTATTCCCTGTCTGTTCATGCATCTGTCAAGATGGCTCTTAAACATTGCTATTATATCTGTTTCTACCACCTCCCCTGGCAGCACATTCTGGGCACTTACCATCCTCTTTGTGAAAAAAAAACCTGCCTCTCAAATTTCCTTTAAAATTTCCCCCATTTATCTTAAACTTATGACCCCTTGTAATTGACGTTTCTACCCGGGGGAAAAGACTCCAACCCTCCATATCTGTCATAATTCCTTCTTTCAGATCACCCCTCAGCCTCCAACATTCAAGTGAAAACAAACCAAGTTTGTAAAATCTCTCCTCATAGCTAATATTCTCCAAACCAGGCAACATTCTGGTAAACCTCTTCTGTATCCTCTCCAAATCCTCCACATCCTTCTGTGGTGTGACGACCAGAATTGTACACAGCCAGAACTGTACGCAATAGAACACAAAGACAAGGTATAGATATTAAGGATGGAAAAATAAACAAAAATCAGTGAAAACAGCTCGATAGCAACAGACTGGATCACAGGATTCAATGAATTGTTTTCATTCCCTTCAATTCCTTTTAGTCTTTGCTGATGAGATGAAGTTGTTAGTGCACCAATGCTATCTTTCATTTACTGGCTGAGAATTTGCCCCTTTCAGAATTTCTGAAGGTGATCTTCCCTTTTTCCTTTCAAGAAGGTAATTTGCTGCGAAAGTTAAGTGGAAGCCAGTTAACTGTTACTGGAGATTTTCTGGTGCCTCCGCCCAAGAGAGAAAGAATGTTTGATGCTTTCACTTTGGCCCCACATAAGCCACAGCCACCTGATCAACAGCCAATTAAAACATCATCAAGCTATTGACCCTTAGTTCAGAATCCAGCTCTAGAATAGTTGCATTTTCTCTTATGTTCTTGGGGAAAGCAATCTCGAATACAACCCACAATATGCTCCCTTAAACATAATTTTTAAAACTGTGGTTGTCTCTGCACAGTTTCCTGGGTCGAAAGCAGTATTGTCCTTTTTTGTTCACTGTCCAAAAGCAAAGGAGATGGAAATCTGTGGTCTTTATACTACTGAACTGCCCCAAAACTAACATAAGTAGGAGGATTGATAGCAGCACTCTACCCAAACTACTCGACCACAAGCATCCTGTCATTGGTATCCAGGCATCGAATCATATTATGGTAGAAAGTACTGATACTTCCAATACATTGCATTAGTCATCAGCAGTGATCCTTTGATTTTGTTTCGATGTGCTGTACTCTGAGGTCCATGCTCAGCATGAATTTCCAGTTTCAAAGAATAAGTATGCACATAACATTGGAGGAAGCTGGGAGTGGCCATGAAGCTCAGAGAGAATATTGATTATCTGGAGTGCTTTTTCTTTAAAACTGTTGTCGCATAGACAGGCATCACTGCAGGAGCAGATGAAGAATTTTGCTCAAAAACAGAAGTTGCTGGAAAAGCTCAGCATTAAAACACTGTCAAGCTATTGACCCTTAGTTCAGAATCCAGCTCTAGAATGGTTGCATTTTCTCTTTTGTTCTTGGGGAAAGCCTCTGGGTGGAGAATTATTTGGAGTCTGACCCTTCCTCTGATTTTTTTAACTCTGATTTTTTTCTTCACCGATGCTGCCAGGCCTGCTATGATTTTCCAGCAACTTCAGTTTTTGATCTTGACTTACAGCATCCGCAGTTCTTTCGGTTTTTCTTAAGAATTCTGCTCACTCTGGCCTGGAAAAGTATCAGAGGGATCTTGATGTACTGCATCAATGACTGGAACGAACGGTACCAAAGGATTTTTTTCCTGAAATTACAAAATTGGGACTGGCTGTAGCAACTTGTCTGGCTCACCTTCTTGTTGATGGTTTGAAGCAGGCAAGACAGTGATAGCTGTTCCTGAATGGAGAAAGAAAAATATCATAATTTTTGACTTTCAGGGTTACTGACCAAAACTTGTGGTCCAGATCATCAGTCTTAAATGTAGGATCAACCATATTCATTCGACCAAGAAAGTGTCTAATCTGTATCATATAGGAATTTATCTATTCGATTTCTTTGAAGAGGTAATCTTGTATTGCAGAATAGCTGAAAATGGTCAAATTTGCCAGTGAAAGTATTGGGCACCCCAAGCTAGACAAACTTATTTCTTGTGTTCCCTTAATGCACCACAATGCCAGCACCTTAAAATGGCACATCCACCTTTTCTGTAGTTTTGATGGGCTATTTGTTGGGGATAGCCAATTGACAGGCTCAGAGCAAGCCTTATAGTTGCATTGAATTACATCCTGACTTGTGCTGTTCATTTGGCCTGCATCGCCTGTTGGTACAGCATAGTCTATCATTAGGACTTTATTAGGCTGCAAACAGTTAAGGAATGTGTCAAGAAGACTTCCCTACTCTTATAATCCAACCCCTTTAAATAAGAGCCAACATTCCCTTCACCTTCCTGATTACCTGCTGAACCTGTGTGCTAATTTTCTGTGTGTCATGCTCAAGCCCCTTTGTGTTTCAGCTTCCTGCAGCTATTTTCCATTAAAATAATACTGTTCCACTCCCTTCCAAAATAATTAACTTCATATTTTCCCACATTATAGACTATTTGCCAACCTTTTGCCCACTTAACCTATTAATTTCTCTTTAAACTGTTTGTATCCTGCTCACAACTTGCCTTTCCACTAATTATTATGTCGTTGGTAAATTTGGCTGCAATACATTCATTCCTTTCCTCCAAGTCATTAATATATATTATAAACAATTTTAGACCCAGCACCAATCTCTGTTGAACCTCACTGGTTACAGGCCATCAAACTGAAAAACAATCTCTAATCCCCACTTGCTGTCTCCTGCCCATTAACCAATTCTCTACCCATTCCAACATATAACCTCCAAAACCAGGGACTCTTATGACTTAACCTTTTGTGAGATGCCTTGTTGAACACCTTCTGGAAGTCCAAATACAATACTGGTTCCCCTCTATCCACTCGAATTGAGACTTCCTTGAGAAACTCTAATAAATTAGTCAGACATGATTTCCTTTTCATGAAGCCATGTTGACTCTGCTTGATTAGGTTACGATTTTCCAAATGTACTGTTATTACTTCCTTAATAACTATTTCTAATATTTGTCCAACAATAGATGTTAGACTATTTTTGCATCTCCCTTTTAAATAGGGGTATCACTTTGACAGTTTTCCAAGCTAGATTTAGACTTCTAGATGGAGCACTGTCTTGCAGATCATCATTCGAGGGAAGTGGAAATAGAGCAACCCCCAGAAGATTTGCTGTTAGCTAGTTGTGAGTCAGCAATGGCCAATTATCATTGTTTGCTTCAATCTGAATAGATACCTACTGTTTGGTTTTAATTTTCCAAATTGCAATGGAATATAGAAATAAAAATGTATCAGTCCACTAAATAACTACAGCAAAAGAAGTGAGAATCTTAAGATACTAAACTAGAAGTTACTTTGCAAGATAGAATCATGCACATTTAAAACATTGACCTGAAATGCATCCTCTCTTGGCTACCTTATTGGAAGTGTTAACCTGAAGTGACAAAGAAAAACAGGAAAAGTAAAGTTGGTATTTGGACTGCCCTGTCATAAACTAATCCATCCTTTCTTCAACCACTTTGGCCATTCAATCTCTGGAGAGGCAATAAAAGAATAGAAAAACAGAACTTTGATCAGCTTAGTTTTTTATATTTGACTATTTTCTTATCTGCAGAAAAGCAAATGAACTCCAGGAGAAAAAAGTGACTTAAGTCACCATCTATAATTTCAGATGTCCTTCGCATGCAAGAATATGTCAGTTTTCTTTTCAAACTTGCCATCAATTCGTACATAATGCCCATTCTGGTAACTTGTTCCAGAGGTCAGTGACTCTCTGAAAACATACTTCTGATTGTTTAACATTACTGTAATTCACCCAACCCTCATCTTAATTCTTATCATGATCTATCTATTCCAGGTGCCAAGCATTGTCTTTGACAGTAAAGAACCCTCAACCCAAAAACCCCAACATTAACCCTGATAATCCCAACCCTGACAAATACTTTCCTTGATTTGAAAATATCATATCCCCAAATCCTAAAGTTAAAACAGTCCCAATACTTAAATGGACAGCAACCTATCATAAAACCATCATGGGCAAACTATCACACTAGGGAGCCATAACATGACAGATAACAGGATCAACTGGCAAGCTAAGGTTTAAACATCAACAGATATTAGCAAAAGCAAAAGATGTAATAGGAAGTAAATTTTCAATAGAAGCGGCAGAAAATAATAAGTGAGGAAGACGCACACAAAGAGGTCAACCAGACTCCTTCTCATACCACTAACCTAACTCATGTATTAAGTCATCCTATTCTTTTTGCTTTATCAAACTCAAGTGTTTAACCCATCCGACTGAATGTCTTCGTTTTGTAGTTTTAATTATAACAGTTTTAAAACTTTAATGATGTCCTTAAATAGTGAAGGGAGTAATTTTATTTAGCATATTTGATGTCGTTACATTAATATTACACGGTGTAATTTATAGGCAATAATATTAATTATCATTTTGTGTACTGCTCCCATGACCTTTTAATTATGTGGTACAAAACTTTAAGTTAAATTGTCTTTAAGCTATTAATCATTTGGAATACTGATGTTATGATATATGTTTTTAGCAAATACAATAGTCCTGCCATATTCCTGCACTATTTGTCTACCAAGTTTTATTTACAATTTATACAAGGTATATTAATTCATTATTATATGAACTAATTTTCTGGTTGAATTTATAATGCATAACCATTGCATTCTGAGCTTTTACGAATTGGAAAGACCCCAAGTTTGAACAATGACCTGGATTGAATTAATGAATCTTAACTGTGTAGCAGTGGAAACAATATAATCTATCTTGACTTCTGCACATTGAGATGTGGGGTAAATAAAATAGGTTGTCAGTCCTGGGGTAGTAAGAACAATCGATGCTGGAGTCAGAGATAACACAGTGTGGAGATGAAGGAGCACGGCAGGCCAGGCAGCATCAGAGGAGCAGGAAAGTCGACGTTTCGGGTCGGGACCCTTCTTCAGAAATGTTTCTGAAGAAGGATCCTGGCCTGAAACGTCCATTTTCCTGCTCCTCTGATGCTGCCTGGCCAGCTGTGCTCCTCCAGCTCCACACTGCATTATCTCTAGGCTGTCAGTCCTGGTTGCTTTCTAGTAACCAAATAATATGTGTTTGTTTTCAGTATTAAACTAAAACTGAATTGATCTCAGGCCTCATGCCCTCCCTACTTGAACAGTTTGCCAAGGTGAAGAATGACATTAGGGCAGCAACTGGAAGGACATTAGTACCTGTAGAACTGTATAACAGAATGGATATTGCCTTCAGTACAAGCTAGGAAAAAAAGAAAACCTGATTATACAGATGAGATTTTGCCTGCACTATTAATATGTAATGAAATTATTTAATTATTCAATCAGTACAACTCATCTAACAACATCACTGACCCTTTTCTATTATTACTTAATATCAGAGTCAAGATTTCTAATATTTGACAAGACCATTTGCAATCATGGGCAAATGATGTATCTAAATTAATGAATTTATATTAATTTCAACATATTTATATAATTCCATTGTAGAGAAGAGAATTCTGATTCTCTATAAAAAGATAAAATAAATAAAAAGTTACTTTTTTTGAACCTAGTACAGCCATATGGAATTTTCTGCAATTGAAATCAAATTCAAGCTTATTTTTAAGGAAGCTCAAAATGGGGAGTGAACGGGCTTTGAAGAGTGGCTGTGTGGAGACAAAGAAATATTGTTAGTTTCTGAGAGGGGAAAGACATTTCAACATGGAAGGTAGCAAAAATAACTGCTTCCACAAATGAATAACAAATGGCTCTATATAATGTGCTGTTATCCACAACATGTATTTTGATTTGTAAATTTGGCATGTAAACAAAAGACTATTATTATAGTTACACTGATTGCAGAGGTAGGGTACAAGTGGGTGGATCATTTGAAATTCATGAAATGCTTGAAACAGCATGTGTACTCAGACTTGAGATTTTTTTTCGGCTATACTTTTTTATTCCATGAAAGAGACTAGGTTGTTTCCACAAAGCATTTCTCATTATCAAAGGGCAAACAAATCAACTCATGTTCTCTTAAATATCTTGTTACATACATTTCTTCTTTAGCCTACGCCAACAAATATGTCCTGGTTTGCATACCTTTGTTTGCTAACACTTGCTTTAGTTTCAGCATTGTAAGCAACGTCTGTACTAGAACATTAAAGACGTTTACCATACATTTAAAGAATATTTGTGTCATCAGAGATGTTATATTGCCAACTCCAACATTTTTGTAAAAATATTTATAGATTGATAATTTGAGAAAGATTGATTAGAATTTCTCAAATTGGAAGGTTAATGTGGAAAGAAAAATTGACATAACTGTGGATATTTTTAATTCTACTAAAAGTATCATGAAGTAAAGCAAATCCATATAAATTATTGAGATGACTGATTCTTATTAATGGAAATAAAATAGAAAGTGCAAGCATGGTAATTGTCATGATGGATATTAAGGAGTGAGGGTAATCAACAAGGGATGAAATCATTTTAAATCACTGTGTGAAAAATATCTTTAGTTTAAGAACTTTAGAATTGCTGTTTTCAGGGTGTATGATGTCCCTAAGGATTACCAGTAGAACACTGCAGAATGGTGTTTAAAAATAGTATACTAGACATTTAAATAAAGATTGCACTTTACTTATAAGCAGAATAGTTTCATAAATTTATGAGACAGTGGTGTGTCAAAACTGTCTGCTTTATTGCTGCTTGATGCTCCAGCCTTTCAATCTCCTGGTTCCAGGATCTCACCCATTGTGCTGACAATACAATATTAAGTTTCTCAGTTCACAGTGACTGTTAACAATAGTGTTTGTGTGCAATTTCAGCACACACGAGAAATATAATTCCATAGATAACACAGTGTGGAGCTGGAGGAACACAGCAGGCCAGGCAGCATCAGGGGAGCAGGAAAGTTGACGTTTCGGGTTGGGACCCTTCTTCAGAAATGTCTGAGTGAAATATAATTCCATGATTGTTTATTCTGTTTTCACCCCGTTTAGTTTCTGTTTTACCTTTTGGACATTTTTAAATTCATTCATAGGATGTGGTTGTTACTGGCTGGGCCAGTATTTATTTCCCACCCCTACTACCCTTGAGAAGATGGTAGTGACCTACCTTCGTGAAGTGCCACAGACCATTTGGTGTAGGTACACCACAATGCTGTTCCTGATGTTGCCTTGTTTATTCATCACTTAGAACATGGATGACCTGACCTTCTTGCAGGACTGTAATCAAGGTGAATTCAAGTTTTTGTTTAACCAGAAGCCAATGTGTGTTAGTGAGCGCAAAGATGAGGGTGAAAAGGACTCTGTGCTAACTCAAACCTGAGCAGATCTCAACTTTACAAAGGGTAGAATTTGGCAGGTTGATTAAGAGTGCATTGGAATAATCAGGTCCAGAGTTAATTATAGCATAAATGAGCAGAGCCAGGCAACAAGATTGAAGTGGACAGGGTGGTCTTCGTGACAACATAATCAAGTGGTAGGAACCTCAACTGGGATTGAGTATGCCCCATGGTTGTGAACACTCTGGTTTGGCATCAAGTAGTTGTTGGGGAGAGAGAAGAAGTTGCTGGCTAGGAATAGAGTTTGAAGTAGGGGCCAAAGATAATGGTTTTGACTTTCCCAATATTTAATTTGAGAAAATCAGTACTCATCACTGGATATTGGGCAACCATTTAGACACTGTGACCAAGAAGAAGATGGTACTAATAGAGCTGAGTACTGTAAGTGTACATGTGGGAATGATCATTGTGCTGTCAGATGATGTCAGTAGGCAGGAAGTAGATGAGAATTAAGAGGGCCCAATGACAGGTTCTTGGGAGACACCAGAAGTAACAGTGCAGGAGGCCATTTAAAGTTATCTCTTACCTACCATGGTTGAGAATGGAACCAGGCAAGTGCAGTTTCACCCAGCTGGACGATACTGAAGGGACGTTGGTGGCGATAGTGTGGTCAATTGTATCAGAGATTGCAGATAGGTTAAAAGTTTGAGATGTGATAGTTTACTTCTGCCACACTCACATAGGGCACATGTAAAATTAACAGCTTTTTCTGTACTGTGACAGGACTGAAATCCAATTGAGTGATTCAAACATGGAGTTCTAAGAATGATAGACAAGAATTTGGGAGGCACCAGGGTGTTTGAGGCCTAGCAAACAATATTTCTCAATTGCTGTGCAGGACAAATTGATTTCAGTGCATCTGATTACAGAAGTATTATTATAAATATATTGGCTCAGATCTTCCAGTCTGGAAAAATAGCTATTACAAACAGCTGACTCTGTGAGAACTGCTCAGGTAATTGAAACTTCCAATGGGCAATTACCTGGTATGCAGAACCATGTGGAAAGGTTGGAATTGGAGACTCTGGAAAGTTCCGACTGAATTAGCTTGAGTTATCTAGGAGGTTAGAGGAAACGTGCTCCAACTGCAGGGTAACTACTAATCTGACCCTCCAACTCAACAATGACACCCTTTTGACCTTCTACCAACATCCAACTCCCCTCTCAAAACCTTGTTATTGCTAGAGCAATCCTTACTCACAACCCCTCCCGGACCCGGCATCCTTCCCTATCTTGACACCCGTCTGCCCTCTGGACCCTTGACATGCTCCTACCAACCTGACCCAATCAGCTAGCCCCTGCCAGCACACCCCACTACTCTCACCTACCCCACACCAGGTCCCGGCAGGACTGCCAACAATTTGACCCCTACCTCCACCCACATGACCTGACCCCACCCCGTCTCTTCTCCCCCGCAACCCCCAATTGATCCTTCAATTAGCCTGACCCAATTCCCAACTGTTCCTGAACATCTCCTTCAGTAATCTCAATCTCCATCCCCTAGCATGATAATATTCCCCATCTCAGATTTTAATACACCCTGCTCCACCCGATAAAACCCCTCCAACTCCACACTCCTCCAACACAATCTCACCTGGCACCCTATCCACTCAGCAATGTGCCACCTCAACCCTTCATCCACCTGGTACCTGTACCCTTATGCCCTTACCTGTCACACAGGAGATGTAGGAGTGGCTTCAGTGACTACAGCAGAATACTTGTGAAAGAGAAGCATAGTCAATACTCTAATGTGCATCACTGCTGACTGGAATCCTGGATTATATTGGATAGTTTCAGCTTAGAAGCCTCCTAGCCTAGAACTTCACAGGGTGAACTCCTCCAAAGGGAAGTGTGTGTTTTTTTTCTTCACACACAAAAACAGAGTATGCTGGAGAAATTCAGCAAGTCTAGCAGAATCTGTGGAGAGAAAAATAGAGTTAACATCTTGAGTGCAGTGACCCTTTGTCAGAACAAAGAGGTATTTAAAGCTTTTCGGATTCTTCTTTGTTCTGACGAAGGGTCGCTGAACTCAAAATGTTAACTGTGCTTTCTCTCCATAAATGCTGCTGGACCTGCTTAGATTCTCCAGGACATTCTGATTTTGTTTCAGATCTCCATCATCTGCAGCTCTTTAATTTTTGTTTGTCCAATCAAGATCATAAATATTATTTCCAATCTTGGTCGGAAAATCTGGCCAACACAACAGGAGAAACAATGTGCAAATATATGATGTGTGCATACTGTATAGTGGAATAAAATGATGTGAAAGTTACAGTACAGTTATGTGAAGTTCTGGTCAGTCTCCATTTAGTGGATTATATTCTGTCAGGACATTGCAACTCAGGAAGTCTGTATTAGTCTTGGATAGGGTGCAGTGTTGATTCACCAGAGTTATACCAAAGCTAAAAATATTAAATTACAAAGGACAGTTTACATTGACTAGGTTTGTATTCCCTAGATTATAGAAGATTAAACGTTGAACTAATTGAGTTGTTCAGGATAATTAGGGAAATTGGTAGGTTACTCAGAAAACCTATTACCCTTAATGGCAGAGTCCAGAACAGGGAAATATAATCTTAAAATCAGGATGCTCTTCTTCCAAGAAAGAGTAGGGGAAATTTGGAACTCTCTACTTTTTAAGACTGTGATGGGCCAGGTCTTTTGAACATTTCAAAATTGAGATTGACAAATTGTTAGGCAAAACGAGGAAAGATGGAGTCACTAGATAGATTAAATTGGATGATGGAACAGGCTGGAAAGACTGAATAGACAACTCCTGTTCCTACATTGGTATTGAGAATTTGTTTGGCTCACTTATTTTAAGCCTAATTGGGTTCAATGCTCAGGTCATATTTTGCTTTCAAACTACAAATAAAATATTTTATACCATATGATGCTATATTCTAAAAGCAAGTCACTATACTATGAAATACAAATAGGAAATGATACATTGCCTACAAAATAAAAGGAAAATATAGCTACAAAGAAAAGCCAAATACTTTTTCAAAAATGTTATTGTGTCACCAAGTGGCGAGAGCCTGAAACTGCATGTAGGTGCAAAACCAGCATTATTTTATAATTTCTTACTCTCAGAATAAAGCAAGTTTTGGACCGATTAAAGAGAATATTTCATCCAATTGATAATGTCCAGAGTAGTTTATTTCTTTTTCTTAATGTGTCTCCCAGGGAACAGTTTGTAGAGCACAAATTCCTATGTTACGTAACTGTTTGAGATAAACCTTGGATAGAAAACCACTGAACCTCTTTCCAGATGTACTTTACGAAGACACCTCTAGAAGGTGAAGGAAATTCCACTACAGCCGTCTTGAGGACAGTGCAAAGGGAAATCAGATGTGCACGAATGATCTTATCACCACCATCAAACTATATCACAGGGCTTGTTGAAAGTTCTGATGTTAAGGCATTCTGCTTAGACTTTGACACTCCATTGAAGGAACCATCCAACAGGATCTAATATTTCCAGCATATATTGAGAACATTATGTAAGAACATAGGAAATAGGAACAGGAGAAGACCATATGGCCTGTTGAGCTTGTTCTGCTATTCATTATTATCAGACCTGATACAATTTTTCATTCCCCACCATTGATCACCCAAAATCCCAAATATCTCCCTGATCCAGTTGTAAATATATTCAACCCTCTGAGGTAGAATAAAGATCTTGTGTGATACTATAGCATATGCCTTTAGGAAATCCATATAACATTTGCTGGTTCCCCATTCACTAGGCTACTAGTTACGTCTACAATGAACTTTAATAAATTAGTCAGACAGGACTTCCCTTTCATGAAACCATGTTGACTTGTTCAAATCATAGTTCCCTTTTTAAAGTACATTATCAGGACTGCCGTCATAAGTTTAATAGTTAATCATAGTTTTCAATACTTTCCAATAAGTGATGTCAGATTAACTGGCCTGTAGTTCCCTGTTTCAACCCTCCTTTCTTGAACTGGAGTGCTATATTTGTTAAAAACTAATCTGCTGGTACCTTTTCAGAATCTAGGAAATATAGGAAAATCATAGCCCCAAAGAGTGGCCAGCATCAGAAGACTGGCCATAAAAAGCACAGGCAGGTAAGTGAGTACTGTTTCCTATAATTGGTATCAGTCAAACAATCTCTGATGCCAATAGGAATTTGTGGGCCTTAGTGTTTGTATATCTGGGGTTTATGCACAGCTTGATCTAGTGTACGCTTGAGTGACTAACAAGTTGAGGGAGACATCTTTACAAATATGACCGATTTCCGATCTCCACATCTAGTGATTCATTTTGGAAGGTCGAATTTGAATGCAGAATACAGGGTTAATGGCAGGATTCTTGGCAGTGTGGAGGAACAGAGGGATCTTGGGGTCCACGTCCATAGATCCCTCAAAGTTGCTACCCAAGTTGATAGGGTTGTAAAGAAGGCGTATGGTACGTTGGCTTTCATTGGCAGAGGAATTGAGTTTAAGTACCGTGAGGTTATGCTGCAGCTGTATAAAACCCTGGTTAGACCACACTTGTAATATTGTGTTCAGTTCTGGTCACCTCATTATAGGAAGGATGTGGAAGCTTTAGAGAGGGTGTAGAGGAGATTTACCAGAATGCTGCCTGGACTGGAGGGCAGATCTTATGAGAAAAGGTTGAGGGAGCCAGGGCTTTTTTAGTGAAGACGGATGAGAGGTGACTTGATAGAGGTGTACAAGATGATGAGAGGCACAGATAGAGTGGATAGTCAGAGACATTTTTCCCAGGGCGGAAATGACTATTACGAGGGGGCATAATTTTAAGGTGATTGGAGGAAGGTATATGGGAGATGTCAGAGGTAGGTTCTTTACACAGAGAGTGATGGGCGTGTGGAATGCACTGATACTTTAGAGACTTTTAAGTGACTCTTGGATATGCACATGAAGGATAGCAAAATATAGGGTATGCAGGGTAGTTTGATCTTAGTAGGATAATAGGTCGACACAACATCATGGACTGAAGGGTCTGTACTGTGCTGTACTGTTCTATGTTCTATATTCTATGTTTTATGTTCTTATGGCACAGGATTGGGATATGGGCCAGAACTAAAATGCCTTTCACTGAAGACTAGGTTTTTACCCACAACAAAGACGGGTATTGCTCCCAAATTCTCAGTTTCTGCTTTTCTTCTGTTATAAACTCCTTCAGGTTCTTGGTACTATATCGTATTTCCATCATTTTAAGTAATCTGATCTTATGCTGAATTAAACAAAACATCAATTGGCTGAACTCCCAAAGAACAAGACCTCACTTTTGCTGTGGTTTACTTTGGCTCCATAGGCCAGTTCAGATGCTCATCAATCTATGGATTGATAGTGGATCCAAGCAGAAGATGATAATGCTTACATGTACAGGGAGGCCGTGACCTCAATTTCTCTGCTGCCTGGAATCATCACCCCTCTTAAGTTTGTATCCTTTTCATTGACTCAGCAAAATATTCAATATAACATATGAACATAACATACAAAAACAGTTCATGCTATCTGACACCAGATATGACCAGAACACTTTCCACTTACCACTTCATTAAAATTGGACTACTAATGTTTGTATGGAGCAGCTGGATAAAAATTATGGCTTTCCACCCCACACCCATTTCTGAGAGCATGTCTATCATGTACATATGTGATATTCTATCAAAGGCCTTCTCTTGGTCCAAAACGATTAAGTAGGTGTCCAGGCTCCTGTTCTGCATGTAAGTGATCATATTCTAGCATAGCAAGATGATCAGAGGTCTTCCTTCTGGATGTGGTGCAGGGCTAATCAGGTGAATTCACAGCAGACTTGATACTATTGGCAATGACTTTGGATGGAATTTTACTGCCCATGTTGAATAATGATCTCTTTCTCTTTCTGCTTATAAGTGAGGGTGATGGTGAGAGAGCATTAGCTGTGGATCAGGTGGTAGCACTGTTTCTTAAGTCACAAGATTCCAGGTTCAAATCTCACCTGTGTACAAAAATCAAGGCTGATGCTCCATTGCAGTATTGAGGGAGTGCTACACTATCAGACATCCTGTTTTTAGATGAGGTGTTAACTCAAGGTCCCAACTGCCCACTTAGTTGGATGTAAAAGATCCCTTGGCATCAGTGTGAAGTACAGGTGAGTTACTCCCAATGACCCTGACAGTATTTACTCCATAATCAACATTGCATAAACAGATTATCTAGTCATTATCAGAATCCTGGTTTTGTAAGCTTGGTTATTTGTATATTGGCTGCTGCATATCCCACACTGCAACAGTGATTATACTTGAAGACATTTTTACTGTGGAGAAAGAAATGGAGGCAAGAGAATTCAGGGAAATAAATATTGATGTTTTAAAAACAGCTCACATTAAGGAAGAGGATGTTTTGGAGGTCTTAGAGAATATAAAGGTAGATAAATCTCTGGGACCTGATCTGATGTATTCCAGAACAATGGGAAGTAAGGGAGGAAATTGTGAGGCTCCTTGCAGAAATATTTGCATCATCTATAATTATGGGTGAGGCGCCTGATGACTGGAGTGTGGCTAATGTTGTGTCCTTGTTTAAGAGGGAAGTAAGGAGAAACTGGAGAACTATAGACTTTGGTTGTGGGTTGTAGGATTTATGGACACTTAGAGAGGCAAAAATTGATTAGGGATAGCCTGCATGGTTTTGTGTGAGGAAAATTGTGTCTCACAAACTTGATTGAGTTTTTCAGGCAGTTACCAAAAAAATTGATGAGGGCAGAGCAGTAGACATTGTTTACTTGGACTTTGGTAAAGCTTTTGGCAGGATTCTGCATGGTAGACTAATTAGTAAAATTAGAGTTAGGTCACATGAAATTCAAGGTGAGCTTGCCAATTGGACATGTGATTGGCTTAATGGCAGGAATCAGAGAGTGGTGCTGGAGGGTTGCTTTTCAGACTGGAGGCCTGTGACCAGTGGTGTTCCTTAGAGCTCGATTCTGGGTTCTCTTTTATTTGTCATTTATATAAATGACTTAGATGAGAATATAGAGACATGTTTAGTATGTTTGCAGACGACACCAAAGTTGGTAGATTAGTAAACAGTGAAGAAGATTTTCTAAGATTACAAAGGGATCTTGATCAAATGGGTCAATTGACTGAAAAATGGCAGATGGAGTTCAATCTGGATAAATGCAAGGTATTGCATTTTGATACAACAAACAAGGGCAGGACTTATACAATTAATGGTAGGGCCTTGGGTAGTATTGTAGAACAAAAGGACCTAAGGGTTTAGGTACATAATTCTTTGACGTTTGCGTCACATATAGACAGGATGGTTAAAAATGCATTTAGCGTGCTTGCCTTCATTCCTCGATCCTTTGGGTACAGGAGTTGGAAAGTCATGTTGAGGTTGTACAGGATATTGGTGAGGCCTCTTCTGGAATACTGTCTCCAGTTCTGGTCACCCAGTTAAAGGAAGGATATTATTAAGCTAGAGAGGGTTTAGAGAGATTGGAAGAGATTCCAGGATATGGAAGATTTGAGTTATCAAGAAAGGCTGGATAGGTTGGGACTTTTTCACTGCAGCGTAAGAGGCTGAGGGATGACATTATAGAGGTTTATAAAGTCATGAGGGGTATAGATAGGTCTAATGATAGATGTTTTTTCCCTAAGATGGGGATTTCAAGACTAAGGGGCATATTTTTAAAGTGAGAAGAGATTTAAAGAAGACATGAGGGGCAAATGTTTTATACAGAGGGTGGTTCACATGTGGAATGAACCTCCTGAGGAAGTGGCAGATTTAGGTACAATTAAAACATTTTAAAGACCTTAGATAACTACATGAATAGGAAAAGTTAGGAGGGATATGGGTCAGAAGCAGGCAGGTGGGACTAGTTTAGTTTGGGATCATGTTTGGCCTGGACTAGTTGGACTGAAGGGTCTGTTTCTGTGCGATATAATTCTATGACTCTAAGTGTTTAATTGGCACAAACTGCTTTGAGACGTCAGGTGCTTATGAAAAGGACAATACAAATGGAATTTGTTTACTTGTTTCTCTTTTACAGGATGCCTTTCCTCACATATTCTAACATTCTGCTGGCTGGGAACATACTCTTATACACTTCATCAGGCCCGAGCTGAGGCACTTTTGCTGTTCTGATAGGACTGAACTGCCTTTGAGAGTTTATCCAGAGATATCAAGTAATCTAGACTTTCCCACTGACTGTGGTCTGAAACAGTTGTTTTCAAACTTTGTTTATTAGGACCTCTCCTGTGGTTCTAAAAAAATCCACAGATACCATGTCACACAAATTTTGTTTGTCTAAAAATGATATGATGTACATTATCATTTTTGTCTTACTTAATGACAAACATGCTGCTGACCAGTCCTCTCAGGATGCGCAGTTATCTTCAACAAGCACACATGTATGTTCTGGTAAATGTTAATCCTGGATCAAACTTTGTTTTTATTAATAGTGTGTCTGAAACTCCACTTTCATATAAACTGGTTGTAAAGTGTGGGATCAATAATATGCATTCACACCTCATGCCCTCACTGTTTTCCATACCAGAACCTACAGCCCTTCCAATATGTAGGAAACATAGCAATCAATTTGTGCATAGCAAACTCCTATAAACTGTAATGTGATATGAACAGATTATATTTTCTTTTGTGACATTGATCAGCATACCCCGTGATAACTCCCCACTTCTTTAAACCATTACCTTAGAACGGGCCCCTTTTTAAGTGCCTCATATGAAAAACTCTTATAGTATGGCATAGAGTGTTATCCCTGATTTTAATACTCAAGCCCTGGGGTAGAACTCTGGAACCTTGTGACTCAGAGGCATTAATGTTATCCAATAGGGTCATGGCTGACGTTTCCTCATTATCACCATCATGTACAAGCAGAAGAGAGACGTAAAGAGAGATCTCAGTCCTGGAGCTGGGGTACACGCAGCATTTCACTGCTCCTAATGTTTGGAGCTGGTATGCACTGGGCATTTAATTGTTCCTGAAGTTTCAGAATGGGGCAGACTGAACATTTCACAACTTCTGATGCTCCACGGGGGCATTAGGTGGCTTCTATGTCTATTCTGTCTCCAAGTTCTTTGTTCATGGGGACAGGTGAGTGCATAGAGAGAGGCGGGTTACAAGTCTCCTTTGAGATAACTTGTTTGCTGTCCGTTTCTTGTTTAGTCTTTTGATTCTTTCTGTCTGTCCATAGCTGAAAGTGCAGTTTGCAGGTCCTGTAAATATGGTCAGCCTCATCAAACAGTTTGCAATTGTTACTCTCTCCTTGGCGATCTTTCACTGATCCTTTCACTTGCAATTCTTACAGATTATCTTACTTTAGTTTGCTACAAAATTTCCATAGTTGCAGTACCTACAATAGACTGAGTTGCCCTGCATACATCACATAATTTTATTTCTTCCAATGGCAAAGCTGGAGGAGGGTATGGAGTACAGGATGGCATGGAGTACAGGATGGCATCCATATGAAACAAGAGTGGAAGTAGGCCATGAGGCTGTTCAAGTCTGCTCCACTGTTCAATAAGATCACAGCTGATGTGCTTACATTTTGATTTACACATCCACATTTACCCCGATAACTGTTGCCTAATAAGAATCTATCCACCTGTCCTTAAAAGTAGTCAATAACTCTGCCTCAATCACTGAGGCAGAGAGTTCTGAAGTCACACATCCCTTAGAGAAAGGAAATCTTATTATCTGTCCTGAAAGGGTGACCCCCACTTTTTAAACAGTGTCTCCTACTTCTGGACTCACCCACAAGAGAAAACAACCTTATCACATCACCTTGTCAATACGATTCAAGATTTATACACTTCAGTCAAGTCAACCCACACACTTCTAAATTCTAGTGGAAACAAACGTGGACTGTCGAACCTTTCCTCACAAGGTAACCCATTTGTTCCAGGTATAAATCTAGTATGCTCCTTTGAACAGCCTCCATCACATTTACATCCTTCATTAAATAAAGAGACCAAAACTGCATATAGTATCGGAGATGTGGTTTTACCAGTTCTCTGTAACTGAAGTAAAGCCTTCTCTTGCTTTCAGGTTAACCTTGATCTGTCTGTTGCTGGCCCACATCCAGAGTAGATCATTGATCTTAATGTTATTTGCATTTTCCTTAACGTATTTGGTTTGACAACATGGGTGAGGTTCTACATGTACACTGTCACAACGTGGTTCCTCCGCATGGGCTAAATGAATAGCAGCTCTGCGATCAAACTTATCAATGGTGCTTCCCTCTCATTTCTTTAAAAGCATGCAGAAATTTCAGGTATATAGTAGTCATTTAAACATTACATTAAATTATCCATTGTTGAGAATACCCTGCAGACAAAATAATCTATAGATTGCAATCCAAAGTAGACCAACAGAATTTTCAAAAAGTGATGGTCCATGGGCATATGTTCCTCCATATTCTTTGCTATCACCCTTATAGTATTCCTCAGCCTGGCTCGGAGCTTAACACATTTCATTCTTCTCCAGCTTTGGTGTTAGACTGAAAGCAGCACAGGATGCATCAAACACATGAAGACTCCACATAGCAAGATCATTAAACCAGGATCAGCATTGAGAATGATCCAATTGTAAAACACAGGATTTGTCATTTGGATTTTCTGCTAAGAACAGATATTGCACTGGATTCCCAAAATGTATTACTTCACACTTACACTAAATTGCACATAGTGCCTGCCTCAGAAGGGAATTGAGGTATTGTTATCCATTGTAATCAATCTTTAGTGTACACAGCGAATTGTGAATTGTTTAGTCTGAAACTAGTAGTAGTATCTGAAAACTGGGAATGTGTCATTTACTATCCCATTTCATTAGTGTTAGAACACATCTTGAGTGAAATCCTGAGAGAAAGAGTTAGAAGAGGCTACTTGTAATGTGTATATCAGGGTTGTGTGATTTCATATGACCCAAATGCAGTTTGAGGTGTAAATGGATTCTATGGCTAGATAATGCAGTGAGTTGGAAAACAGCAATGTGCCTAAATGCCTAGAACCTTAGGTTTGCTAGTGCATTGCAAATTGCTTTGAGTATAGTCTTTTGTAACCCTTTATTCCTATCGCATGTTTGCAAAAGTGAAAGCGATCATTTTGACGTGATAATTAGGAGGGTGACCATGATTGCCACTCTTAGGGAATATCCCCAAGATATTACTATTACAATGTGATTGGAAGGATAGTAAAAAGCCTGAACTGACCATTACAGCCAATGTGCCAGTCCAACATCCATTTTAGCATCTGCTCCTTTATTGATGCACTGAATTTCAACCTTTTTACATTTTCTAAGGAGTGCTGTTGAGCAATGGTCCAGAAGTTGCTGTGACATGTATCTGCAGGGATGCTACTGAAAAATAACTGGCCAGTGGGGAGGTACTGGATCTGGTCTGGAAGTGTACCAAGGAGGGAAGGGCAGAATTACATGCCTATTGATGTTACAGTGAATTTAAAGTTTCAGATTTTATAGTACTCATGCATTTAAACACTATGCAACATACATGGATGAGAGAGAATTGCAGTTTGGGGATTGAGGGGGCTTGATTGGAAGGAAATGATGCTCAAGGCATTAGAGTTGCAGGATTTGAACAGAATGGTGAGAAGCCAGAGCAGCAGTAAAGCCCAAGTCGTAGAAGAAAGAGGTTATGATGGGATCTGAAACAAAAACGGAAATTACTGGCGAAACTCAGCAGGTCTGGCAGTGCCTTGGGCAGAAAGTAGAGTCAACGTTGAGTCCAGTGACTCTTCATCAGACCTGCTAAATTTCACCAGCTATTTCTGTCTTTTTTCTCGTTTCAGATCTCCAGCTACTGCATTTGTTCGTTTTATGTTAGGATGGGATTTGTTTTGATGCTGGCTTATTTCAGTATTAGACAAACAGGAGATTAACTTGATATGAAATTCAATACAACCTCCAAATAATAAATTTCTCTTCTAATATTTCTATTTTTTTCATCGCCAGGGTTAAATTAGGTCATCAGTTGTAATGTGGAGTACATGTTGATACAGTCTTGGGGTGGTACATCAACTGATTTGCTAATTGATGATCATGTGTCTTGAAAGAGAAAATTAGAGAAGCAGAGCTTCAGCGTTCAGATGAACAGGTGACTGCTTACTCCCATTTTTGATTGCGGCTACACCTATTGTTTCCCAGTTACAAATTAGCTCACAACAGATTTCTTTTTGTTCTTGGACACTTCACAACCACCTTCTCAAAGGCAATTAGGGATGGGCAATAAATGCTGGACTAGCCAACAATGTCCACATCCTTTCAATTAATAAATAAAAACTACTAGCACATCACTTTGACTATCTAACAGTTAGTTAAATAATGTAGTAATACAGTAGTTGTAATGGTAATATCCACTCTTGTCCTTAATGGATACTTTGATCTCACACTAAATACCATCTAGATTTTCCTGTTATTTGAAAGGCGCGTGATGAACACGCCAGCAAACAAGGGTGTGAACAAAAAAACGTTGCATAAAATAAATGAAAGCACCAAAGACAAATTTTTCAGTAAGATATTGCTTTTCATCACCTTTATTAATGTGTAAAACAACAAAATATGACATTCGCATTTTTGCTGATGGCCCAAACTGACTTTACAGTGTAACAGTCATCAACAAACTGGAGTTAATCTATTCTCAATCAGATTTATTCATACTTTAGCTTGAAGTCTCATGTTTTCTGTTTGTCTCCTTCCTTATTCCAGACTGACTTCTCCAGACAGAATCTGACTTCTGACTTTTCCCTCAACTCCCTATGATGAGGATTGGTATGTTGGTTCGCTAATCAAAGTTACAGTCTTAAATGAGAATCCATCCTGTCTCTGTTTGGAAGCTCAATTCGCTGTTTGGCCAAGGCTTCCCCTCCTCACTTGCTGACTGTATTGAATATCATCCATTTCAAACTCAGACTTGTGTGCTGCTCTCATAAGAGTTCGAGACTTGGCATTCTGTTAAAATAAATCGGTTATGGAAAGTGTATAGATTAGGTGACCACCTCCCTCATGGGATAGTCTATTAATATTCCCAAACTACTAATTGTTCATGATCGTTACTATACCCATAGAGAATTATAACTCTTAAAAAGGGATATGAATTTCCCAGTGACTGAGGAAAGACTTTGCACAACAAAATTTCAGGTTTAAGAATTTTGCTTTAATAAACACACTATAAACAACCTAGAGTAAGCAGTACTCAACATCAACTAATATACCAAACTATAGACAAGTTTATTCTCCATTTAGTAATCAATATAACTAAAAATACTTGATAATCTGTTTATATATTATGCCACATTACACTTGCAAAATAAACCTTCACAAAAAGGATAGATCTCCTTGGTAATAAGGACATCCATATTGAAAGTATGAGATTACCAAAAACATTTAGTCAGCATGGCTTTGTGTGGGGGAGGTTTTGTCTCACAAATTTGATGAGTTTTGAGGAATTAATGAAAATGATTGATGAGGGTACAGCAGTGGATGTTGTCTGCCTGACAAGGTCCATTATGGTAGGCTGGTCTAAAACATTAAGTCACATGGATTCCAGAGTGAGTTGGTAATTTGAATACAAAATTGGATTGGTCATTGAAGACACATGGTAGTTGTGGAGGTGTGTTTTACTGACCCGAGGTCTGTAAATAGTGGTGTTCCATAAGGATCAGTGCTGGGACGTCAGTTGTTTGTAATATATATATATATATATATATATAAATAAATGACTTGAATGAAAACATAGGCAATCTGATTAGTAAATTTGCAGATGACACAAAATTGGAGGAGTTGTAGGAAGTATGGAAGATTGTCAAAGGATACAGTAGGATATGGATCAGTTGGAAAGTTGGGCAGAGAAATGGCAGTGGAATTTAATCTGAACAAATGTGAGGTGATGTATTTTGGGAGATCACGTGCAAAAGAAAAGTATACAGTAAATGGCAGACCTTTAGGAGCACTGATATGCAGAGGGATCTTGGGGTGCAAGTCTATAGCTCCTTGAAAGTGGCAACACAAGCAGATAAGGTGGTAAAGAAGGTATTCAGCATGCTTGCCTTCTTCAGTCAGGAGATTCAGTGTAAAAGTTGGCAAGCAATGCTGCAGTTGTATAAAAATTTAGTTAGGCGACATTTGAACTATTGTGTGCAGTTCTGGTTGCCACACTATAGCAAGGATGTGGAGGCTTTGGAGAGGGTGCAAAAGATTTTTACCAGGATGTTGCCTGGATTAGAGTGCATTAGCTATAAGGAAAGTTTGGACAAACTTGGATTGTTTTTGCTAGAGCATCAGAAGTTGAAGGGCGACCTGATAGAAGTATATAAAATCATAAGAGACATGGATAGGGTGGACAGTCAAAGTCTTTTTTCCAGGGTGGAAATGTCAATACTAAGGGGCACAGTTTAAGGTGAAAGGCAGAAGTGTAAAGGAGATGTGCAGGGCAATTTTTTAAACACAGAGGATTGTAAGTGCCTGAAACTCGCTGCCAAGGGAGATGTTAGAAGCAGGCACAATAGCAATATTAAGAGACATTTAGATAGAGACATGAACAGCAGGGAATAGAGGGATAAAGACCATGTACAGGCAGATGGGGTTAGTTTAGAATGGCATCATGGTCAGTGCAGAAATGGATCAAAGTACTGTTCTATGTTCTAAACACTACTGTACAGATACCAAAGTTGCAATATAATCAAGAGAATGGAAGATGGCATGTACTTGGGAAAGAGAAACAACAAGTGACTGGTGAAATTGAGGGTAGCATACCAAGAGGGAGACAAAAGAGGAAATACCCTGACAGGAAAAGCAGGTACAAAATTTGACAACTCCAAGATGTTGGCTGTCATCAAAAACCATGAATGTTGGAGAGCCATGATTGCCAATATTGCAGAACGTGCACCTAAAGAAGAAGATAAAGTCCCAAGTCCCTCACAGCAATTCAACAGACTGTCTTCTCCCTATTCCATTCAGGCCAGTTTTGTCATGTCCTTTTTAAAGTCCTTTCAATCAATCTCTTGAATATTGACTTCCAGCCAAAAGGCATCCTTTGAAACACTTGGGTCTTTAAATCTCCACAATTTCCATCCTTCCAAATTGGAAATTTGCTCTTACCAGAATTCTTCCAATGGTTGACATGAAAACATTCTCACCCTCTGCTTGAAACAGCAGCCACTTCAGTCTTCCTCTCCCGGTCTCTCTGACTGACAGAGACATAGGGTCTGTTTTAAACATGACCAATTGCCCTGTTTACTCTCAAGGTGCTACCACTTGAGTTTTGTTGAGTTTCCAAATTGGCCACTATTCCTGTGCAACTAAATCACATGAAACTGTCACTTAACAGATTTCAGCATGACAAACATTCCTCATTCTAGGACATTCTATTTTAACTAAAATTAAATAAAGACAGTTTAGATTAAATGTTTTACACAGTCTTACATCTGTAAAGGTAGCTATAATTTTTTGAAATGTCAAGTTAGAACAGAATTTTAGAAAATTTAGGAAGGAATGCTTTGTAAACTGATCAGAAACTTCACACAAATTTCTGAATCAATCAAAACAAAATTCTTTCCAGGGTTAAAACGTCTTAAAAGAGGGAGAAAGAAAGAGAGAGAAAGAGAAGATCTAGCATAGCCGATTAGAAAGATGATATTAACTCTTCTCTAATGATAAAAATTTAGAATTGACTGACATAACCGATATAAGAGGATATTCAGAATTGTTTCCGGTGTGAGAGCATAGATGTGACCTGGGCCAAGGACTTATTGCAGATCTCGGGCTGAGAGTTATATATGTGGATTATCAAAAGACATTTGATAAGGTATTGCACATAAGGCAACTTAATAAGAGACCATGGTCTTGGGGGGAATGGGGGAGGAGGTGTAGATATGAGCATGGATAGAGTATTGGCTAACTGATAGAAGTTGAGATCATTTTCAGGATATGAACCTATAACTAGTGGAGTGCCAAAGGGATTAGTGCTGTGGTCACAATTGTTTACAATATATATTAATGGCTTCGATGAAGGAAGTGAACATACAACCACCAACTTTGTGAAAGCAACTAAAATATGTTGCCAGGTAAATGATGAGGATGTCACAAAGAGTCTACAGAGGGGTATAGACAGGTCTGGTGAGTGGGCAAATACTTGGCACATGAAAAGTATGAGGTTATGCACTTTGTTAGGAAGTACAGAAAAGCTGAATAATACTTAAATTGCAAAAGATTGCAGATAGCTGCAGTACAGAGGGATTTGGGACTCCTTGTGCATAAACAACAGAAATCAAGCATACGAATTCAGTGGGTAATAGAGAAGGCAAGTAGAGTATAAAAATAGGGAAGTCGCATTAAAACTATGTGAGGTCACACCTAGAAAACCGTGAACAGTTTTAGTCCCCTTATTTGGAGAAAGATATACTGGCATTGGAGGCAGTCTAGAGAAGGTTGACTTGATTAATCCCGGGCATGGGGGGATTTTCTTACAAGGAGAGGTTATATATGTTGGGTCTGTACTTACTGATGTTTGGAAGAATGAGAAATGACCAGTTGATACATACATGATTTTAAAGGCACTTGACAAGATAGCTGCTGAGCATTATTTCCCCTTGTGGGAGAGTCTAGGACTAGAGAGCCTAATCTCAGAGTAAGACATCACCCAAGTAAGACTGTGATAAAGGAAGAACTTATTCTCTCTGAGGGTAATGTTCCCTAGCAGCAGCTGCCCCAAGCTTTAATCTGTCCCTCAACACATAGTCCTGTACTTGGAATGTGTCAGTCTACAACATTTGTTCAGGCTGAACTCCTTGCTCTGGAAGACCTAACAAGTTTCAAGCAGACGAAAGAGTCTTTCACTGAGTTGATGGTTCTCGTGGTGCAGTCGATGTTTGTCTTGGTGTGTGGCATGGGGAACAGAACCTTAACAAAAACCAAGGCATCTTTCTCCAGAGGCAAATTTTCACAAAGGCACATTCCAGAAGGAGATGTGTGACAGTCTCATTCCCCTGCCCCGCCCCACACAGCCACTTCTAGAGCAAAGTGCAGCAACACAGACAGATCATGCATAGAAGAAGGATCTCACAGGTTGTGCCTTTCTCACCACCTGTTAAGTGATCTCTTGGTGCTTGTTGGAAAGTTCTGATGATAAGGCATTCTGCCAAATGACTACAGTCTGCTCAGGGAACCATGCAACAGGATCCACCCTCTTCTTTTCCCACAGGGTCTCCAGAACACTATGTGCTGATCACTTCCTAATGGACTTGCGGTCAAAGGTGATTTTTTCTTTGCAAATTTCTCCACCAGTGAAATATTTCCGAGACTAGCTTGCTTTCTGATACATCAATAAAGACTGAGAATGTTATCCTTTTTGCTAATAAAGGTGAGGGTGACTTTCAAAACAAAACAAAGAATATTTAAGAGATAGTAGGAACTGCAGATGCTGGAGAATCTGAGATAACAAGGTGTA
>NC_063349.1:26014443-26029455 GCF_021869965.1 Rhincodon typus | reverse complement strand
TACACCTTGTTATCAAAGAATATTTAACTTAAGTGGAAATCTTATGAATCAGGTAGTCTAGAATAGATTTTTCTTAGTTTAAAAGAATTAAAGTGAATCTTGGAGAACCAATTGAATTTATCAGCAATAAAAAATTCTCAGTGGGCCTGTACTAGGTTTTACTTGAATTTTAAGGCATATCAAATCTGCCAAAGAATTGATTGGCTAGCTTTATCTCATGTTTTGTAAACACGCAATGCATGTGTTATGTTAGATGAAAACCAATTTAGCACGTCAGACTATTTACTCAATTCAATATGGCATATGTTTTCATACTTTCCTTTTATGCTATGTAGCAACATATGTGCTGTGTGTGTTTTTCCTGTTATCAGCGGCAGATTATCCCTATAAACCCATTTCGTAAATGCCATGCACAGCTCTTAGTTTGTCAGTATAAAGAATGCATACAGACGACATTTCCGAATTTATATTATCGTCATTTCTGGATTAAAAACTAAGGGTGGAAAAGTAATTTTATTTACCAAGGAGACAAAAACAAAAAAAAGTGACCATATCCCGAGTTTCCGATGAGATAGATGCTGTTATATGCAATAGATCTGACACAGGAATTAACAGAACAAAACAATCATCGGAATATTGAATCCAACGTAAGAACCGATCGGCCTTCTGTATCTAGAAGCACATTGCATCTGATGTCTATACATTGAATAAACGCAGTGAATATTTACATACGAGAATTCATTTTATGCAATCCTACCCTGAAAGAAACAGGGTGGAATAAAGGTTAAAAAGCTCTTTGGAAGCGTTCCCAAGCAGCAGCGTAATTTGAATATGGAGCATTGTCCTTTCATTGCTGCTCCCTGAATTCCCGCCTCCTTTGAAACAAAGTAACAAGAACTGGTAAAGCGAGGAAAAGCTTGGGGAAGGTGAAGAGGAAACAGTTTTACCACCTTCTTTATGCGAACGGCGATAATATTGTAACAAGGTGCCTTACTGTGGCTGGGAAGTGGAGTGAATAGCTTGCCTTTCCCAGCCCCTTCTCTGCTGAGTGGCTATCAGTGGGATTGGTCTGAAATGACGCCATCCTTTTATTTTAAACCAATGACCTCATCCCTGCTTCAAGTTTTACTGAACAGAAAAAAAACCTCCTGTGTATGTTTTTTTTAAAACTAGTTCTACTTCTCTCCTTCGTGTCACGTCAAAATTACAAATTGGCTGCAGAGAACATCGGGTAAAGAGACTTTGAACTGCGTTGGAGCTTCGAGTTTGTTGAAGTAAGTTCCCCCACAAGAGGGAAAAAAACACCCAAAAAATCATCTGTGGGCCTGCAGTTGTCGCCTCACGTGTTGGGGGTGGGGTAGATGTGAGAAAGTGTCGGAGTTGGTTGCTTATCGTTATTGGAATTATATCAGTAATTGTTTATAAAAATGTATTTTGTTCTCGTAAATTTAATTGAACAGCTTTTAGACATGTTACTGGGTAAAAGGTCCCCGCCACTTCTGCAGTCGAAGCTGCCTGCTTTCCTTGCATGTGAAAGGCCTGGGGAAAGGACAAAATATTACAACAGAGAAACACTTTAAGAAATGTTTCACCGATCTTTAAACAGACCTGAAGTTTTAATAACACTGGAAACCTGATATTAGACCTAATGTTTTCCTCTCCAGAAGAGCTTGCCCAGTATTTTATATACTTGCCATTGGTTAGAGTGCGGTGCTGGTCCAAATGGACTCAATTAAATGCTAATCCTGCCAATAAAAATTACAGAATGCAAATAAACTCCCGCAGAGCTCCAGCTTGTATCTGTCTGTTTTAGCTTTTATGTTATGATTTGTAATATCGAAAGTCAAACTTGTAAGGCATATTACTGGAAACGCTAACTGAAAGGGAAAGTAGGTTTAAAATGAATATATAAATTCGATTAAGTGGATTTATGCAGTATGAGGTATCTAACCTATCCACCAGGTCCGATTTCATTAATAAACTTAAAGTTTCGAAAAAGTAAATGACCATATGTGTATATTTTGATTGGCAGGTTAACCTAGATGCTATATTCCCATTTAAAAGAAAAGGAAGAGTGTACAACAGAATTTTTGTAGTGCTAAATGCAAAATTAACTGAGATTTTTGGGAACCAAGCCTGGCTGTGTTTTTTTTTCCCTGAGCCCCCTAAAGTCCTTCTTGGATGTGAAAGTATATTGTTCACCTCAAGTGATAAATATCTAAGATAACTACAACAGAATTAAATATGCCTTTACACCATTTCATCAATCGTTTATCAATTTTGATCTTCATTCCTTTACTTTATAAAAGCAACAAAAGGTTGTATTTACACAGTGATTTTAATATAGAAAAGTCTCGCAGCATAGCAAAAATTGATGCTGGATTAGAAATTGTGAGATGACCAAAAGGACAGCGAAATGAAGGGCAGACAAATTTTGGGGTAGAAATTCCAGAGATTAAAACATAAATTACTGAAGGCATAACAGTTGGAGAGAAAATGCACAAGAGGTCGGAGTAAAAAAAAGCTTTGAAACTTACAACCAATTGTATCTTCCACTTCCTCCCTCATTTTTCCCATCATCTGCTGTTCCAGAAATGTACAAATTGTTGTGTGTATATATAGCAAAAAATAAAAGTCCCTGAGACTTAAACCTTTGTACATTTTAAATGCTGAATGCAAGGTCATAGTATACTCCAAGCAAATGTTTGAGCCACAGCCTGTTCCAAAGTGGGATCTGAGTATTTGTTAAATTCTAATCTTGTCAGAGATAATAATAAAAACTTAAAATTTAAAAATTAAATTCTAAATGCCCCCAGACAGTCCAACAAAAGTATTTAAATTACTGGACAGTATTGAATAACTGACTGTAAATTGTATTTTCTTAAACATAACTTGGCAAAGTTAACTAACCAAAATTAACAAATGTTAAGAGTTGTTTAACACAGCACCTATCATGTATTTCTTTACTATGTCTAGCATATTTTCTGTTCTGCACCTTGGGTATTTGAATTTTAGCTGTAGGTTCTTCAAAAATGATTCCTTATTAGTGAGGTTTATAAAACTGTGTAGTATGAGTAAATGGTACACATTTGTAGTACATGAATGCAAGATGCTAAATGTTTGTTTAAATCCTGCCAGGTTGCCCAGATCCAGTTGTCCTACATTTGATAGTCCAGCTTATACCCAGACTGCACTTCATCTTGACTGTGTGTGTGTAATACTATAAAACGTTGACTATTACCTCTTGTGTCCATTTTCATGCACACAATCAATGTCAAAAAGCAGCATTTTGGTAGGGTGGTGGGGTAGGGCAGGATAATATGCATTGGTTGCACTAGAGATGGTGAATTCTAAAATTGCATTACACCACAACCCTAATAGTAATACCTTCAGGAAAGGTTATGCTAATAATATTTGCAGGATAATGGTACAGTTGGTATAAAATTCTTAATTTAAGTTTTAATATTGATTTAAATATTAGCATTAGCTACAAGTGCCAACACTGATCCTCCCAACATTAGAAATAAAGGGGGATAGCTGGCTAATAGATTGTGTTTTGCCAAAACTATTACCAAGCAAATTTAAAAATCTGCAGGTGAAAGGAGCAGCTGGTAAAGCAAGATCAGTAATTTATTGCAGCAGGTGAATGGTGTGCTTATAACATGCATTGCAAACCATGCAAGTACGCTCTGTCAACATTATGATCTTTAAAATATGGACAGTATCTCAAATGATTATTTTATTTTAAAAATAATTTTACCTTAAGATGCTCCAGGACATTAATACAAATTTCTTTATTGATATTGTGACTATACAACAGTAATGCTCTGGCTAGTGTAGTGTATTTAGCTGTAATTGTTTTGGCATTTATATGTTGCCCTCTTTCTGTAATGATCTCCCATTAATATGACACAAAACTCTTCCAACATGAGAACAGTCATAATTCAAGATACAGAAGCTAAATTTTTCATGAAGGTCAATATGGACAAATCTTACATAAGAAAATACTTTTTAAATGCTTGATATCAGTATGTTCAAAAGTGCAATGCTGTTGGGACTAGATGACCTTCATAAACTGCCCTGCCATGTAATACTGTCTCAGCCACCTGCCCATCTCCAGTCACCAGTCCCCGGTTTACTACATACTAAATTAACTATACAGGATAGTAAATCAATGATGATGTATGTAAAGCTCTTGTGTGTATTTGCAGTACAAATTTAGTGTTGGTATGGTTTGGTTCAACAGTAGAGTCACGCATTTATGTTGCCTTTTAAACTTTGTTGAAAAGTGAAACAGCTTTGCACCAATGATAACAGTTGTGCAAAACTCAACAGTAATCAAAACAGCTTTTCATTGGATTTTGATTTTTTTTAAAAAAATGTGATTATAGGCACTTTGGTTGACTGGCAGTTGTGTTGTTAATTAAATTTTAGTAAATTCCAAAGTGATGCAGCTAAAAATGATTAAGTGATCTTATGAGTTTGTAAATATCAATGGTTTTTCTTGAGGAAATTGTACATAAGTGCATTTCTGAAGGAATTTTACAAGAAGGAGGAGCGAATGCTGAACAGGTGGTGAATTATTGGTTGTATTGAAAACACAGTGAAACAGATTTTTAAAAGGTTTGTAGATGTAGCTGGATGAGGGAAGAGATTTCATGGATTAAATGTTTGCGATAGAGTCAAACCCTTTCCATTTGAAAGATCAGCCTGAGTAAAAGGCAGTGGGATTGGGAAATGAATAGAAAATAAGCCTGAGGAACAAAGTTGTGAATCCAGGATATGTTTGGACCAAGTTCTGAAATAAGATGGACCATGAAAGGAATTAAAATCAAGAATAGTTTTGAATTCACTGCATTTTGGGAAACCAGTGGATCTGGGGAGGAAGGGCAGAATTGGTGTTCTGATCAACATTTATGATTTGTGCTGAGAGTGTTGGCTAAAGAATATGGTAATTTAACATTGTGTACAAAATGGCTGCCACATTTGTCTGGATTGTAACAGTGATTGCACTTCAAAAGTTCTTTTAATTGTCTTTGAGTCACTTGAAAGGACTTTAATACATGAATAAAGTTATATAAATGCAATTTTTCTTGTTTTTTTTCTGTCTTGCAGTGATATTAAACTGATTTAAATTATATGGATTTGCTGACATCTTGAAGTGCAGTAATTAAGATGCTGGCAAGGTGATAATTTGAGAAATTGACCTTTGTAGTGATGGGTGAAGAGGGTAATGTTCTGGAAGAGGAAGGCAACAGTTTTGGAAATAGACCATATGTGGAATTGAAAGCTCAGCTCAAAGTCTAATTGAATGCCTGAGAAGCACTTTGCTGGGTTCAGTCTAAGTGAGCAACAAGGAAGATTGATTAGGTCAAAAACAGATGGATGTATGTACTGAGCAGAAAACAGAGTGGGTTCAGTTTTGTTGACAGTTAGCCACAGGATTCAAGTACTAAGTAATGCAGCAGATATCAGGACTTTTTGCAACAGCTCAAGAAGATATGGCTGTAATGTACTAAAGTGTTCTAACACAGGAGTGATTATCAAACAAAATTTCAAAGTTAAATAGTAAGAAATGAACAGTAAATTTTGTGTTGCTACCTTCATGATTTGCCAAGTGAGCACACAAGATTTTATGGAATTTTATTACTTCATTTGTTTTCTGAAAACATTTTTAAAAAAATTTGCAGGTTATTAATGCAGTAATGTTGTGACAACTTCCAATGTTTATTTAGCAGGAGTATTAAAGCATTGTTTATGTTTTTAATATGATATGCTAAAATGAGTGGGTTTTTTTTGTATCCTTTCATGCAAAGTTAATGAACAGAATGTGAGGTGGGAAACATTGTTTTTTGGTATCTGAGGAACATTTGTGAGCCAGAGGTTTAACTCATTAGAGAAGTTAGCAACTTTCATATCCTTTGAGAGTACCTGTGTTTTTTTTTTCTTTGTTTAGTTAAGTTCTAATCATAGGTGAGTGAACAGTAAACCCTTAGTATCTTACTTTTCGGTACCTATTTTCTTATGTCTCTGTAAAATCCTGTATGAGTCTTTGAAAGCAATCAGCCGATACTACAGTCATCATTTTAAGCTTAAAACGTAATGAGCTGGTTATGCAGACAAAAAAGATAATGTAGTAGTGAAATATAATGATAAATGACTCTCAAGAATGTTGTTTAATAAAAGCCAGCAATTCCTAAAATAAAACCAGCTAAACACACAAAGATTTTCCTTTTTCCCCATTAGAGATATTGACCAGTTCAATTCTTTCCATAGTGTCTCTTGGATATTTTTGAGATTTTTAAACTTTCATGATTAGAGGGATTTTCCAATTGTATGTCTTCATGACATTCTTCATCTGCCAATAAAAAGTGAACATTCCTCACTGCCCCATTTCAAATTCTTGATTTTGACTAGGAAGCTGCTGTAATTTCCAGAAGAAATTATCACTTCATTAGAAGCTGAACCAGTCTTGATGTACATTATTATACATTAGATTTTCTCGCAAGCTTGGTAGCAAGGCAACTGTCTTGCTGTTCTTACCTTCCTTGACTGTTTAAACAGTCGTTTTACTTCAGGATTTTTCAAGTGATAACAAAATCAAAACTTAGGCAAACACTTTTAAGTATTACACTGTGGATACCTGTTAGATTGAAAGTATTGGTTTAAGAACAGCATCTGACTTGAGTTGCTAAACAGCAGCACACATGTATAATACCTGTGCATTGTTATGTAATGGAAACATTAACATTGCATTCAGCACCTGATAAGAATTCTGAGCCCTGTGCATCAACTTGATCTTTTCCTCTGGCTGCTCGATCAATGCTGAACCAGACTGTTCAACTCACATCCTATTTGCTAACAAGATTGCTTCCTTCCAACTCTGCAACATTGCTTCACTATGCCCCTACCTTAGTAGACTATTGTGAATCTTTTACTTCTATATTCAACTTATCCAACGTTCTTTTGTCTTTCTGACATCCACTGCCCCTATAATTCAAACTATTCATCTGTTCCACACATTGCCTGTCCTCACCGAGTTACATTTGCTCCTAGATTTACAATGACACAATCTTACTGCGTCATCCTTATCTAGAATTTGCTCTGTACCCTATCTTTGCAACTTTCTCTAAAGTGGAGCTCTATCCCACAATCTCTATCTCTTTATTGTATGACCCATCTTTTGAAAGCCTTCAGAAAACAAGATCACGTTGTCCCAATCCTCCCAAAAAGACTAAAGCCCACTAATTTTCTCTTCTCTGATGCACCTTGGGATGTTCAATGCAAATTGCACATTTATAAGCAATAACTGCAGAGCTTTGGTCACTCTTATCCAAAAAATGAGTACGTTTTCAAGGTTGATCAATAGCTGATTGGACATTCTGCTCTCTTTGCTAAGATTACAAAGTATAAAAGTGAAGGCTTCAGTGATGTGAAAGCCATGCAGTTTTATTGCATTGTTGAACTATGATTATCTATTTGTTTGTAGGAAATTACGTTTGTATAATGTGAATGTTTGCCCCTGGATAAACTACAAAATTAGTGAAATATGTTAAGATAGGGTTAGAACTTGGGACAAGAGTAGACCATTCAGTTTGTCAAGCCTGCATCGCCATTTAAACAGATTCTGCCTGACTGTCTGCCTCTGTCACTTTTCCCTACTATCCACATCTCCCTAGGTTTTATTAGAGTCTAGAAACTTATTATTTCTGCTGGAATATGCTCAATGATTAAACTTCCAGAGCCCTCTGTGGTAGAGAATTCCAGAGATGCACCTACCCCTCTGAGTGAAGAAATTCCTTCTCATCTCAGGCTTAAATAACTTGCCCCTTATTCTGACTCTACCAGCCAGGGAAAATTTCCTATCCACATCTACCGTGTCACATTCTGTAAGAATTATGTACATTAAATTTCAAAAGGGTCACCTCTCATTCTTTAAACTCCAGAAAATGCAGGTCCAGTCTCCTCAGTCTCACTTCAAAAAACAATCCTGCCTTCCCAGGAATTATTCTGGTGAACCTTTGTTGCACACCTTTTATGCCAAGTACATCATTTCTTGGATAAGGAGACCAAAGCTGTACCCACGATATGACGTGAGGTCTCACCAAGGCTTTATACATTTGTGGCAAGACATTTTTTAATTCCTGTACTGGAATCGTCTTGCAATGAAAACCAACATGCCATTTGCATTCCTAATTACTTGCTGTATCTTCATTCTGGCTTTTGGTGACTCATGAACAAGGACACCTACGTCCTATTGGACATCATCACTTCCCAAACTCTCACCACATTTAAAAAATACTCTGCTTTCTACTTTGATCTACCAAAGTGGATAAATGGAAGAATATGCATTACGAGGAGACATCACACAAACTATGGTTGTTTCCCAGAAATTTAATAAGTTAAGTGGTGATTTGATTGAAGTTTCAAGATCTGAAGCTGTACAGGTAGGGTTGATAGAAAGTATTTCTGTTGGTTGGGAGACTGGAAGTAGAGGGCATAACCTTAAGCTAGGGTAAGACCTTTCAAGAACTAAATTAGGTAATTTCTTGAACACAAAGCATGTTAGAAGCTTGGAACATTCTTCCTCAAACAGCAACTATTGCTAGATCAGTTAATTTTAAAACTGAGCATGATAGATTTTTATTTTGAAACTGTATTAAAGGTTATCAGCAAAGAAGCAGATAACCTCTGATGTCACTGAATAGTGGGATAAGCACAAGTGGCCATTTAGCCACCTCTCAATCCTATGTTTATATCTTAATGCTTATTTTCTTTTAATTATTCTCTTCGGTTTTTAGTTATTTTGCATCATCAACCCATTCGAATGATGTCTTTCTATAAAACATTGATGGATAATGAGTAAATCCTGTCAACCTTAAAATACCTTATCCTTTGCCAGCTCATTCCAATTATAGGAAAATTCTGATATAAACCTACATGAATTTTCTCTTCATCTTAAAAGCCTGACTAGTTTAAAATTTCCATTTTGCAAAGAAAAACTGCATCTTCTGTGTTCCAGCTCATATCTGTGCATTTTTCTACCTTTGCAAAAACACAGATTCATTGCATTAACTATTTTTGCTGGCACTTTTAATAACCTTTACAAATAATTCTGCAAGGTTTCCAGAAGAATTATCTTTTCTATCTAAAGACATTCTGATTGGCTCTAAATAACAAAGTATGCTGTAAATAATTAGTTTAATCATGTTATTGAATCAGGGATTACTTCATGACTTTTGATCAATGTTACATTGATCTCAGTTGACCAACTCATTTCCTTTGGTGAATCAATCAAAGCTCTCATTCACAGAGTTATATACTTTTACTGCACTTGGCTCAGAGTCTTCTGTGCTATGCAGTTCCAAGTGTTCATTTAAATACTTCTTTCATATTGTGATGATTCCTGCCTCTACCACCCTTTCAAGCAGTGAGTTCCAGGTACCCACCATTCTCTGGGTGAAAACAATTCTTCTTCAAATCCTAACTAAACCCTACCTTATGCCTGTAGTATTTGTTCCCTCTACTAAGGGGAAAGTTCATTTCTAATTACCCTACTTACGCTCTTCATAATTTTGTAGACTTCAATCAGGTCCCCTTTTGGCCTTCTTTGCTTGAAGGAAACAACTCTGGCCTATCATAGCTGAAGTGCTGCAGCCCAAGTTGTCCTGGTATACCTCCTGAGAACTTCCACATGCTTCCTGTAGAATAGTGACCAGAATTGCACACAGTACTCCGGCTGTGGCCTAATTAATGCTATATAAAGCTCCATCATAGCCTCCCTACATTTGTGTTCAATGTTTAGATTAATACAGGTTTTCCCACATGTCTTCGTAACCACTTCATCCACCTGTACTGTTGCCTTAGTATGTATGTGGGCATATACAAACCAAGGTCCCTCTGATTGTGTGTAGCTCCCAGGGTCCTACCATTCATGGTGTACTCCCTTGTCGTGTTAGTCTTTCCTTAATGCATTACCTCCCACTTTTCATGATTAAATTCCATTTGCCACTGTTTTGCCCTTCTCACCAGCCCGTCTATGCCGCAGTGCAGTATGAGGTTTTCCTCCTTGCTATTTACTATACCTCCACTATTTGTGTCATTTGCAAATTTATTGAGCAACTCTGTCATATTCATGCCTGGATTGTTCATGTACGTAACAAACATAAAGGGGCACAGCACTGAACTTTGTGCTGTGTCATTAGACCACAGGCTTTAGCCACAAAAACAATCTTTTTGGTCATCACCCTCTGCCTCCTCCCACTAAGCAAGTTTTGGATTCAACTTGCAAATGGCCATACAGTCATGTGAGACCTTGTCAAAAGTTTTACTGAAGTCCATGCAGATGACATCAACTGGTATTACCGTCATTTACACACCTAGTCACGTCTTCAACAAATTCAATCAAATCAATCATATGTGATCTGCCCCAGACAACAGTAAGGACTATCCTTGATTAATCCTTGCTTCTCCAGGTGCAGGTTAGTTCTGTCTCTCAGAACTTTTACCAAAAGTTTCCTTACCACAGATGTTGGACAATAGGCCATTGTGTCTTGCAGTCTTCTGACCCTGTCCTGTGGTCAGAGGGGATTTACAAAATAATGTCAGGGTCCCTGCAATTTCCTCTCTCGCCTCCCACAGCAGCCTATGATACATCTCATTTGGGCCTATCCAATTAATAAATCTATCCAATTTAAAGCCTACTGCAACTGTTAATGCATTCTTCCTCTCAATTCCTTCATCCTCTTCCTTTTTTTCTCCTCCGCAACCAGAACTGAACTTTACTGTGTAGTATTAAAGCAGAGGTATTACTAATGGAGTAAAATTAAGCAGCTAATTTATTTTAGAAAAAGAAAGTACTAATACATCTTGATCTTGTATGGAAGATATTAACAGATACCCATGGACAGTGAGAATCATCTTTTTAATCTTCTTTGATAGGTAGGTTGCTAAGACATTGAGTAGGTTGGAATATATTGTGCCAAGTTGCCAATACTTAACTTTGTACATAATTAATTCACTGTTTAGAAAAGGTTAAAGAAACCTTACTTGCTGTCATCTTTGAAACTTGATTGAATTGAAGGATGTACTCTTTTGAATCTTTTTTAAAAAAGTCTAGGTCATTCATGTTTCATGTCTGATGGGTAAACCTCAGTAACTAACCTAATGTAGAATTTGATGGTATTGAATCTCTCTAATCTGCTGTCAGATAATTGTAAAAGAATGAGACTAGTCAGTCTTCACATCAAAGTTAAATAAACTAATTCTTAACAATTATTCAAGAATTTCTAGATACTACTTAAATAGGCTATTGTGTACTTAGATCATTGCAGATGTAATTAGTATATTGCTTGGAATTTTTGCTTTTTTTATTAAACTTGGGGAAACCTCTACTGTTCAGAATTCTAACATTTGGAGGAAGTTTTTTTTAATGCAGTGTATAATGCAGGAAAAATAGCCTTGAGTGACCATGGTCAAAATAATATTTTCCTTAAATACATCACCCTATTTCCAAACTAACATTTCTGCAGTGTTTTAGTTCAATAGGAAAATGCATTTTTTGAACAAAATTGGATTGTATTTCTTTTGGAAAAATCAAAACTTATTTGACAAAAGAATAGACGTCCATTTTATTGGCCTTGAAATGTCCTGATCATGTTTTTTTGTTGTTTTCTCAAGGTAATTTGGAACTTGCCTCTGATTTGCTATAGACTTGCTCAATTTTAAACTGAGACTTTATAATAGCAGGATTAGGCAAAGTTGTCCTCACAGAAATAACAAATGGAATTGTCTTAAACCAACAAATTACTGGCAGGCGTGTGGTATCCATTTGTAAAATGTCAAGGGGTGAACTTAAAACTAATATTATCAGGACTGAGACCCTAGATGAACAGCAGTCTGGTAACTTGAATAACTCATTTCAAGTGATTTATAAGGACTGTCATGTTTGACACAATATCGTGGACCAAGGGGCCCATTTCTGTACTGGCCAGTTCTCTGTTCTCTGACTGGAGTATTTCACTTATTTAGTAGGGCAGTTTTGTCCCGCATCTTTGGTATATAGGTCTATGTACACTAGGTGACTTGGTATTTGTTTAGTGATTAGGTTTTGTTGCTTCACTGTTGGGAGAGGTTGTTTAAGTGCATTGTTTTTTATTTTGTATCTTATGACCCCTAGGCATTAGAAATTGTTTCATATTTCCACATTGGCTTATGTTCTTAGTTTTATAAAAAGCCAATCTGTATCAATCTGGAGCTTCTTTTGTACATGTAGTTCTGATGGTTTGGTTTTGGTTTTGTTTTTCAAACACTTTGAGGAAATTTCTGATCTCAATTTCCATTGCCTTCCAAATGCACCCAGCATAATTTACAATGTTTTTGATTTCCTTGTTATGGAGACAAAGCATTACTTGTTAGCAAATGTTATATGTGTGGAGTTGGAGAAAGACTTCGATGGAGATTGGTAAAACAAAACCTTGCTTTGCAGTTAGTTGTCCGAAGATGCACGTGATGAAGAGGTCGGACCTGATATCTGTTGCATCTAAAGTGGAGCACCATTCAAGGAAATGTCCCTGATATTTAAGGGAAGGGTGCCGGAGTTTCGATCAGAACAGGAAACCAAGAAATCCTGCCATATTTAACAGAAATAATTCATTTCTTAAAAAACTTTGTCCAGCAACCACTTAAATTTAAGGCTGGCTGGCTGCTAGATTGGAAAGCCTATGTTGTAAAGCAGCAACCAGAATCCGCTGGTGACAGTTCTTGTCAGTTGAGAAGATTTGAGATAACAAGGTGTAGACCTGGATGAACACAGCAGGCCAAGCAGCACCAGAGGAGCAGGAAAGCTGACGTTTTGGGCCTAGACCCTTCTTCAGAAATGGGGGAGGGGAAGGGGTTTCTGAAATAAATAGGGAGAGAAGGGGAGGTGGATAGAAGATGGATAAAGGAGAAGATGGGTGGAGAGGAGACAGACAGGTCAAAGAGGCGGTGATGGAGCCAGTAAAGGTGAGGGTAGGTGGGGAGTTAGGGAGGAGATAGGTCAGTCCAGGGAGGACGGACAGGTCAAGGTGTCAGGATGAGGCTAATAGGTAGCAGATGGGGGTGGGGCTTGAGGTGGGAGGAGGGGATAGGTGGGAGGAAGGACAGGTTAGGGAGGCAGGGACAAGCTGGGCTGGTTTTGGGATGCGGTTGGGGGAGGGGAGATTTTGAAGCTTGTGAAGTCCACATTGATACCATTGGGCTGCAGGGTTCCCAAGCGGAATATGAGTTGCTGTTCCTGCAACCTTCGGGTGGCATCGTTGTGGCACTGCAGGAGGCCCAGGATGGACATGTCATCTGAGGAATGGGAGGGGGAGTTGAAATGGTTCGCGACTGGGAGGTGCAGTTGTTTAGTGCGAAGGCGTAGGTGTTCCGCAAAGCGGTCCCCAAGCCTCCGCTTGGTTTCCTCGATGTAGAGGCCGCCACAACAGGAACAGCGGATACAGTATACCACATTGGCAGATGTGCAGGTGAACATCTGCTTGATGTGGAAGGTCTTCTTGGGGCCCGGGATGGGGGTGAGGGGGGAGGTGTAGCACTTCCTGCAGTTGCAGGGAAAAGTGCCAGGTGTGGTGGGGTTGGAGGGGAGTGTGGAGCGGACAAGGGAGTCACGGAGAGAGTGGTCCCTCCGGAAAGCAGATAAAGGTGGGGAGGGAAAAATGTCTTTGGTGGTGGGGTCGGATTGCAGATGGTGGAAGTATCGGAGGATGATGCGTTGGATCCGGAGGTTGGTGGGGTGGTACTTGAGGACGAGGGGGATTCTGTTTTGGTTGTTATTGCAGGGAGCGGGTGTGAGGGATGAGTTGCGGGAAATGTGGGAAACATGGTCGAGGGCGTTCTCGACCACTGAGGGGGGGAAATTGCGGTCCTTGAAAAACGAGGACATCTGAGATGTTTGGGAGTGGAATGCCTCATCCTGGGAGCAGATGCGGCAGAGGCGAAGGAATTGGGAATAGGGGATGGCATTTTTGCAGGAAGGTGGGTGGGAGGAGGTGTATTCTAGGTAGCTGTGGGAGTCGGTGGGCTTGAAATGGATATCGGTTTCCAGGTGGTTGCCAGAGATGGAGACAGAGAGGTCCAGGAAGGAGAGAGAGGTATCAGAGATGGTCCAGGTGAACCTAAGGTTGGGGTGAAGTGGATGAACTGTTTGAGTAACCTGCCCTTCCTCCCACCTATCCCCTCCTCCCACCTCAAGCCCCACCCCCATCTCCTACCTACTAGCCTCATCCTGCCCCCTTGACCTGTCCGTCCTCCCTGCACTGACCTATCCCATCCCTAACTCCCCACCTACACTCACCTTTGCAGGCTCCATCCCCGCCACTTTGACCTGTCTGTCTCCTCTCCACCTATCTTCTCCTTTATCCATCTTCTATCCACCTCCCCCTCTCTCCCTATTTATTTCAGAACCCCCTGCACCTGCCCCATTTCTGAAGAAGGGTCCACGCCCGAAACATCAGCTTTCCTGCTCCTCTGATGCTGCTTGGCCTGCTGTGTTCATCCAGCTCTTCACCTTGTTATCTCAGATTCTCCAGCATCTGCAGTTCCTACTATCAGTTGAGAAGATTTAAATGGTTGGTGCTTGGAGGGAATGGAGGGATTGACGCTGGAGTTATGCATTCATATGGATGGAGGCAGATCCTAGTAGGTTTTCCTGAAGGATGGGGAATGTATTTCTGCTTCTTGCCCACAAGCAGCATTTAGAAAGCTCTTGCCTGGTGGATCTGACAGCTTCAGCCTCCCTTTTTTAGCTGCTAAATTTCCCAAGCCTTGAGAAGCCTAGGGTGGAATCTGTATAGGGCCTGAACAACGTGGCTATGGTGAGCATTGTGGGACAATTGCATGAGAAGTCAGGCAGTGCTATTCTTGACATCGGGAGCAACTTGTTGCAATTTTAAGAAGATTTCCAAGTGTGGAAACAAGATTCTCATGAGCGTGTGGCATGATGCCTGTTAAGGGGGTCTATTGCTTGTTGAC
>NC_063349.1:26000062-26013943 GCF_021869965.1 Rhincodon typus | reverse complement strand
CCCCTTCCCCTCCCCCATTTCTGAAGAAGGGTCCAGACCCGAAACGTCAGCTTTCCTGCTCCTCTGATGCTGCCTGGCCTGCTGTGTTCCTCCAGCTCCAAACTGTATTATTTGACTCCAGCATCAGCAGTTCTTACTATCATTTTATCTTTGCTTTTTTCTCTGAATGAGAAATTTTAACTGTCCTGTTATCTTGAAATGAGTAATGTCTTTTGGCTGCATAATTCATCAAGATACATGAATTCATTCAGAAATTATTGATATAATTTACAGTGTCACCAGAACAGAGTCCTCCTATTATGGGAAAGAGTAATCATTATTTAATTGCATTGATAACAACATCAGAGATTATATCAACGTCAGAGATGGGAGTTGTCACAGATATTACAATAAGAAAGCTTAAGATAGCTTTGCTCCAATGCAGCATATTAATTATGTATATTGCATACAATTACAATATTATACTGATTTAGTGAAGATCTCAAGATTCAAATTTCAGAAACAGTAGAAGTTTGAAAAAAAAAGGAAATGTTCATCTTTGCAGAATAATAGACTTCTCGATTGTCACAAAGTGAATTGGAAATATGAAAATAAACAATTTGTAAAGTTTACTGGAAAGAATGTGTGTTTTATATAATTTAGTGATACTATTTTCAAAGTGATGAAATAGTAACTCTTTTTGCTATCCAAATTTCTCCAAATCAATAAATTTTTTAAAAGCTTCTTTTGAAGGAAATCAGCTGATGATTGATAGAATTTGACTTCTTGATGCTTCAAATAGAATTTTTGTCCACAAAATTCAATAAGGCAAGAAACAAGCAAGAGGGTTGCAGTCAATGAGTAGCCCACATTCATTGCTTCACATGCAGGAAACATAGAAACTTTGTGCAGCCTATCATTTACATGATTACAGTTTGCAGCCAGCAGTCAACAAGTCATTGTTGAGCGACAGGACAGAATATAAAAGTAGGGAGGTGTTGCTGCAACTGTACAAGGCTTTAGTGAGACAGCACTTGGACTATTGCTTAGAATTTTGGTTCCCTTACTTGAGGAATGATATAATTGCCTTGCAGACAGCGCAAATAAGGTTCACTAGATTGATTCCAGAGATGAGAGGTTTGTCTTATGAAGACAGATTGAGTAGTTTAGGCTTATACACTCAGGAATTTGGAAGATTGAGAGGAGATCTGAATGAGTTATATGAGATGCTAAAAGGGATCAACAAAGTAGAGAGGATGTTTCTTCGTCTAGAGCAATCTAGAACATGAGGACATTGTTTTAAGAAAAAGGATAGCAGATTCAAAACAGAGATCAAGAGAAATCACTTCTCTCAAAGTGTCATGAATCTATGGAATTCAGTACCCCAGAGTACAGTGGATGCCAAGATATTAAATTAAATTTAAGGAGGAGGTAAACAGATTTTTAATAAGTAATGGGTTGAAACGTTATGGAGAGTGATCAGGAAAGTGGGGTTGAGGCCAAGATGATAATAGCCATGATCATATTATTTGGTGGAGCAGGCGCAAGGAGCTGCATTACTATGGGGAAGGTATTGGCCTAGTGGTATTATCACTGGACTGTTGATTCAGAGATCCAGATAATGCTCTGGGGACCTGGGTTTGAATCCTGCCAGAGCAGATGGTGGAATTTGAATTCAATAGAAAAAAGTCTGGAATTAAGAGTCTAATGATGACCATGAATCCATCGTCGATTGTCGGGAAAAATCCATCTGGTTCACCAATGTCCTTTAGGGAAGGAAACTGCCATCCTTACCTGGTATGGATTATATGTGACTACAGACCAACAGCAATATGGTTGACTCTTAACTGCCCTCTGGACAATTAGAGATGGGCAATAAATGCTGGCCTAGCCAGCAATGCCTACATCCCACAAACGGATAAAAAAAACCTCCTCCCACTCCTAGTTCTTATATTCTTGTGTTTTTGAAAAACAGGTGCCGAATCATGAAAGACTACCATCAGTTTAAATTTGACTGCATCACTTAAAGCTAGACTGCATCTCTTGAAAGGGAAGTGCATTTTGACTGAAAGAAAAGTGCTGGAAATGGCTGGGCAAGGTTGGACAAGAATGTCTGATCTCAAAAAGAGTGACTATGGCAAAAAAGGGAAGAGAATGTGTGCAGAGTTTCATCAACACAATTCTGGAGGCCTTGGTGCAGAAATGTATGGGAGAACAGAATTTCCTCAATCCACAAGGGATCAGGAGATCCTCAAGGCAGATACTGCAAAGGCAGTGGGAACAGATGGCTGTTGTGGTTGTTGTCAGCAGTGTAGATCCAAGGACCTGAATGCAGTGTCACAAGAAATTCAGAGGCCCATTGTCAGCAAATGCATCTTCTCACTAAATGGAACGTCAGCTTCACACTCTGCTCAGTATATTGCACCCAATAATTAATAATAAACGATTCTATCAATCATAACTCATTACTCACATTTATAGCATCACCACACTCTAATTTAGCAATCCTGCAAGCCTCAGAGTTTGCACATACTGCCACTATTATAGCAGTCACATCACCCAAACATGTTGCATCACAGCCAATGGCGCAGTTCATTCTTTCTTGCAGAGCCAGTCATGCACTTCTACAGGCATTCGGATTTACCAGCAGGGACAGACATGGCCCATGTCCACAACCCAGTGGAGGTAACAATGTTAGCCACATTGAAGTAGGCTCCGGTTCATGCTGCATCTAGCATGTCTAAACCCACTTCTCAATCCCATTTCCCTGTATCTCTCAATTTCTTCTGAAATAAGTTACAAATGGTCTAAGCACTGACCTCTTACTTTCCCCTACTACCCTCACTGTAACCCTGCTTTTGTGCTTTTTTCTTTCAGATATCCAAAACCTGCCAAGTGGCCAGGCAGTAGTGAAAGGGAACAGGCAGATGAGCAGGAAAACATGATAAATATCAAGCACCGTCACTCACTTTCCCACTTATTACCTCTGACTCTGTGGGCAGAATTTAATGCCTTAACCAATGCTGAGTTTGGTGGTGGTAGGCATTTAATCAGGTAGGATGGTGACAGGTGAAGATTGCACCATGTTCCTGCCTCTGGCCTGAATTCCATTGACAGAAAACTTGGGATGACCAATGGAGGCTTTTCAATGAGCAACCATGGCCCATTTATTGGGGTCATCCAACCCCGCAGCGCAGGAAGTCTGAAAAGCAAATCCTGTTGAAGGCTTCCATGCAGGAATCCCTGTTCGAAGGCATTCAGTACTAATTGAGGGAGCTGATATCAGAGAGGTATCATTTCCCATGCTGACATTCTCTCCAATGACCCCCACCACCATGCACCCACTCCCGCCTCCCCAATGGTGCTGCTGAGCAATTAAGGCTATCAACCTCCAACTGGTGGTATCTCTCAACAAGCAGAGCTTCCAGCCCCTAGGTGGGTACCATCCTCATTTTATAGTTGTTGCACTGCCCTGAAAGGCAGTACTTATAGATTTTTAATTTACTATAATTAGAGACACAGTTGTTATAGTGATGGAGAACAAAAAAAAATAAAAAGTAACACAAGTGATTTGCTGGTAACGCAAAAACATTAAGAGGTGCATAAAAGCAATTCTGGATAGAAAATAAGAAATTTTAAAAAAACCCAAAAAATCAAAGCTCATATGTGGTAGTGTCCCTACCTCTGACCCAAGAGGTCCGGGTACAAGTCCCTGCTGCTCCAAGGATGGGTTATGATATCTTTGATCAGATTGGATTAGACTGCATTAAAAAATGAACCAAAGTCTTCCAATCCATTTTATTTTAGTTCCCTCCTCTTTCTCTACCCTCCCGAATATCTGGGATAGTAGGAACTGCAGATGCTGGAGAATCCGAGACAACAAGGTGCAGGGCTGGATGAACACAGCAGGCCAAGCAGCATCATAGGAGCAGAGAGGCTGACGTTTCGGGCCTAGACCCTTTATTATTACACTAGCCCTGGTTGATAATGTTTGATAAATGGCTCTTGTGGTGTTGTGGTAGTGCCCCTACCTATGGGCTAAAAGGTTTGGTTCAAGTGCCCCCTGCCCCGTAGATGTATTACAATATGTCTAACCACATTAATTAAGATAATCAGAAGAGCTAGGTTCTTCCCCTGTCGAGATTAGGCTACTTAACAGTGAAAGGATTCAGAAGGGAAAAATGGACACTGATATTTGTGTTAGACTATAAATTTTCTTTAAAAAATGAAACCAAAGCCTTCAAGGCTTTTGTATTACAGTGGACTTGTCTCGATTATGTTCAAGTCCCACCTGCTCCAGAGGTGCATCATCACATGTTTGAATTGGTTGATTAAACAAAAAACTTCACCACATGCAGTCTTCATCAACTCTGAGTAACAGTAAGAGCCTCCAAACATTTCTACAAACTTAGGAAGTTCTAGTAGACATTAACCTGAAAGTGGTTGATGACTTCTTTAAGTAGTGCATACAAGACATCCTTCCTGCTGCTGGACACATTCAGCTATACAGAATTAATGGAGGGTGTTAACTGGATCTTTATAATTGAAAAGGGCACAGTTGGTGAAACCACACTTCAGGTTCAGTGTTCTCCTTGGCGGTATGAGAAAGTTGTATCTATCACAAGCTTAACTAGTTACTTTGAAAAGTTTTCTGTTTATAGGAATAAGATAGCAGCTTGTGCTGTATTTTGATTCCTGGATACAAATTAAAATTTCACCATTAAAATAAAACTAAATCCAGCTTCCTGATAGGTTAAAGGGAAAAAATAGGTACTGAGTGGCATGGAATATCATCTTGCCTGAAGTGAATCTCCTCTGTACTTCCCATACCATCCAAAATATAGATTTAGTCTCCAACTAGTAATAAGTTTGCCAGTGATGTTCCTTAAATGGATCTTAATTGTGCACATTAATATCTAATAGAGTTTGAATTAATATCAAAGACAAAAAGTATGGAAAAAATGGTAGCAAAGTATATGAAACCCTTCATTCCAAACAAGTAGACATAATTCTCCACTCTGCCTTTGAAGTTTTCCAAAAAGAGACGGAACATAACAATCAGTGTAACATTATAGATGGTCTGAAACTATTACATAATTTTTTTCTCAATTGAAATACAAATCAAATCAGGCCACTAGTCATAATGTCGATCTTATCATTGTTTGCAGTTTCATAGCCCAACTTTCCTGATGAAGCCTATTCACATTCAAACTAAATGGGAAGTATTCCCTTATCAAACTGTAAAAGTGGTGGTGAACGAATATTTGCATATAATTTATATTTGAAACAAATTCAAATATTAATTCAGCACAGTTTACAAAAATTAATTGAAACAAAATTAATTGAAACAAAAGTACATATATAATTTATCAGAAATTTTTATCCAGCACAGGCCCAAAAGTGCATTCTCTGAAACATTGTCGCTGCCAGGAAATCAGGCAATCAGTTTTGCTTATGTTGCCATGGGTATAGCAATGGACCCATGATTTTCTGTACTTTAATTTTCAGTGACTTTGTTACAGTTGATTCAGTTAATATCAATTTTGCTGAGCTTTACCTCCAGAGGAAAACTCACTTTGGTAATAGAAGTCCACGTCCAAATAAAGATAAGTCATTCTTGGGGTCCTAGGCAGCTCTGTGCTCCTAGCATAACAACTTGCCCCAAACTCTCTGCTGCTTCCTAACCTTTTAAAGCATAAACATGTCATGAAATATATCAATAAACGAGTAGAAAGTGTATGTTTTGCATTAATAATAAAGCAAATCGTATCACAATATACTACACCATACTGAAACTGTTTCAGCGGTTACATACAGTTTTCAGCATTGTTATAAGTTTACCAAGGGCCCGACATTTAGTTAGACCCCTGAGCATACACCCCACCAAGCTGTATGTGAATATTCACCTGCCTATAAGAACATAAGAACTAGGAGCAGGAGTAGGCCATCTGGCCCCTCGAGCCTGCCCCACCATTTAATAAGATCATGGCTGATCTTTTTGAGACTCAGCTCCACTTACCCGCCCACTCACCATAACCTTTAATTCCTTTACTGTTCAAAAATTTATCTAGCCTTGCCTTAAAAACATTCAGTGAGGTAGCTTCAACCACTTCACTGGGCAGGGAATTCCACAGATTCACAACCCTTTGGGTCAAGAAGTTCCTCCTGACCTCAGTCCTACATCTGCTTCCCTTTATTTTGAGGCTATGGCCCCTAGTCCTAGTTTCACCTGCTAGCGGAAACAACCTCCCTGCCTCCACTTTATCTATTCCCTTCATAATCTTATATGTTTCTATAAGATCTCCCCTCATTCTTCTGAATTCCAATGAGTATAATCCCAGTCTACTCAGTCTCTCCTCATAATCCAACCCTCTCAATTCTGGAATCAACCAAGTGAATCTCCTCTGCACCCCCTCCAGTGCTAGTATATCTCTTCTCAAGTAAGGAGACCAAAACTGCACACAGTACTCCAGGTGTGGCCTCACCAGGACCCTATACAGCTGCAGCATAGCCTCCCTGTTTCTAAACTCCATCCCTCGAGCAATGGCAGACAAAATTACATTTGCCTTTTTAATCACCTGCTGCACCTGCAATCCCACCTTCAGCGATGCATGCACAAGGACACCCAAGTCCCTCTGCACAGCAGCGTGCTGCAATTTTTTACCATTTAAAACATAGTCCATTTTGCTGCTATTCCTACCAAAATGGATGACCTCACACTTATCAACATTGTACTCCATCTGCCAGACCTTTGCTCACTCACTTAGACTATCTATATCCCTCTGCAGACTTTCAGTGTCTTCTGCACACTTTGCTCTACCACTCACCTTAGTGTCATCTGCAAATTTTGACACACCACACTTAGTCCTCAACTCCAAATCATCTATGTAAATTGTCCCAACACTGATCCCTGAGGCACACCACTAGCCACTGACCGCCAACCAGAAAAACACCCATTTACCCATACTCTTTGCTTTCTACTGGTCAACCAATCCTCTATCCATGCCAATACATTACCTGTATTCATTGTTCACAAACTGTAGTTAAAAATATGTTTCATTGACAGAGCTTGAAAGTTAATTAGTGTGAACTAATAACTGATGTTCTGTATGAATTAGGGAGAAATTAACTGCTAACATAATTGATTCATTCTCTTTCATTTCTCTTGCTGCTTCCCATATCTACAGTGTTTGGTAACAATATATATCAACTATCACGTTCTTAAGTAAAGAAAGGTTTGTACTTTTACAGTCCCATTTATAACAACCAATGGAATACTCTTGAAGGGTGGTGCCTAGTGTAATGCAGAAAATGCGCAGCCTATTTGCGCACAAGAAATACACAATAACAGCAATGTGATATATGATCAGACAATTTGTTTTTTATGTTGATTGAAGGATAAATATTGGCCAGGACATTGGGATAACTTTCCTGTTCTCTTTGAAATATTAACATGAAACATTTTTTCATACACTTGAGAAGATGAGGCAGTTCTCAGATTTACGTTTTATCCAAAAGACAGTGGCTCCAATATTGCATCACTCTCAGAATACTGTACTAGATTAATAGCCTTAGGTTATGTGTTCAATACTAATAATAGTGAAACACATCTGTAGTCACGAATGAGTTAATGTAAAATATGACCTTAGTTAGGACAGAGCAAGCTAAATTTTGTAATAGCCTCTCACTATGATCATCACATGATACTTTGTTGCACTTAATACAATAGAATTGTTTACACACACACACTTTTAAACAGCCATCAGAAAACACTTTAATGTGGATTACGTGTACACATATTAAGTGAACTTCAAAGTCCTTTTGATCTTTGAACATTCTATTATGAGCTAATAATAGGGCTACAGGTGCTATATCAAAGTACATAGAATCAATTAAGTGCAAATCATTTGAATAAAGAACAAAGATTACGAAATACAAGGACTGTATAGATACAACTCTTTGCCAAATACTAGCTATCTTCTGTAAGAAAGTCTAAAGGAAATCTATTTTATGTGTGTATGTGATTTCAGGAAGGCTTTCAATACCATCCATTAACAGCACTCTGATACATCACAAGACAGCACCGCATCCCGGAGCAATATATTAACATCTTCAATGCCTCTACCGAAGCTCCAGCTTCTGTGAGAAGACCAACGCAGGCACCATAAACTCCTTCAATACCGTCACAGCAGTACAGCAAAGCATACTCTCCTCACTTTTGTCTAACAGTGATTGCAATCCATCTTATTTCTTCCTTGACATTCTACCTTTTGTTTTAAATACATCTGAAGATTAATTACCGACACGCTACATTCTTTGAAACTAAGCTAATACTTTGAGGTACCTGGAAAAGAATTCGATTCTTAGCAATACGCAGAGAGCCCAGAATCAGTTTGCTGTTCCCTGAGCTGAACCTATAAATCACAAATTAGAAGGTTTTTTTTTACAGCCTTGTCCGAACATTGTCTATACATTAATCGCGGAAAGATCATCAAACAAGGCTGAAACGCTCAAACCAAGGTTCATAGCTTTCATTTAGTGTGTAATTTGTTTTACCATAACTATTTTTTTAAGCAATAAGGCACTTGCAAGTGCGCATGTTTTCGAAACAACAGGTAACAATGGCCCAGATAAAAATCAACATTTCTTAATGTTAGGCACATGAATAGGCGGATAACGCAATTGCTGGCATCACATAGTCTTGCTTATAATTACTCAACATTAGAAGCTTCAGGGATCTATCTGAATGTGTTTTAAAACCCATGCAAAGTCTACTTTCGTATTTTCTTACGGGTCTCTGTAATGGAAGGGTATCTGATTTGCTAAGTCTTCTGTTTTACGATCTGAGTAATAACCTGTCGCAGTAACAACCCTCTTGCAGTCATCTGATTATTGTTGTTGCGCCGAGTGAGGCGTAACTGAGCCAATCGAGATATGGCAGTTCAGTTAAAAGCTTGCTGGCAGTTGTTTGGTGTGATGTTATCGACAGGACGAATGTACTAACGCCATGTGCTGACACTCGATCGCCGTTTGTTCGCAAAACAATGTTTTGTTTGACACAGATGCAGTTGTAATTTCAGGCGTACTTTTCAAAGTGACAAAACTAATGTTCTGTTTCTCGCCATCGATGCTTCTGCCTGACTTTGTGTTCATATACGAAACTTGGAGAACAGACCTAAAAGATGGTTCATCATTTCTGTTTGCTATGTATCTGTGCTTTGGATTTTGTATTATTTCATGCAATGTAATGCGCTGCGATACAGAGAGAGGGCAATGTTAGCAGTGATGAATGAGAACAAGAAAAAAAATCAAATTGGAAAGATTCGATAGCTACAAGTTTTTTTGCGCCATTAGCCTTATACTTTAAACTTCAACTTGTTTTGCTTTTCATTGTGTCACTAAGGAGTGACATTAGCCCGGCTGTCAATTACATTGATTAACGGCTATCATAATACATTGTAAAAACCTGTTTTTGATTCTACTTCCTCATCATTAATTTCCAAAGCAATCTGTTTTCGCATTAATAAAGAAACTTCAGATCCTTAAACTATGACAATCTATTTCTCATAAATTCGAATCTGTCAATTATTTCTATGCTCCAAATAGTATCATAATGCTATAATTCCATTTGACTATTCCCGGATGCAAAGCTATTTCTGGCATGTGTCAATGCAAAAGTAGCGTAAACATTAGATGCCAGATTTTACTTTGCCTAACAATATTGGAACTGTTACCTTGTATTATTCATAAATAAATGGCAACTAATTAATGAGAATGTACATTTGGGGTAACACATATTAATGTTGCACTGCAGTCTTGTGCCCAGTAACAATCTATTAGTCTACCAGCCACACGGGGAATTAAAAGATATACATTAAATGAAGTTCCAGCATTTGAGTCAGAAAGAATAATATGTGACAATGGGACCCAATCCACCTTGAGAGATCTTAAGAAATTCTTAAAACAGTATGGGCTCAACATCATTAGCTCATCCCTACAATATCCAAGAGGATGCAGGTTTATAACCACACACATGCAGACAGTCAAGAGAACTCTTACAAATTGCTGACAAAGGAAAACTCAAACTTTCATTTTCACTCCTTTTTCTACATCTCAAGGTTGACATGAAATTGCCTGAAGAGCTATTTAATGGAAGAAAATAAAAGCCAACTCTGTCAAGAAAGGACTTCTTTCTCATGATCAGGAGGAAGTCAGAGTCATAGAATCTTACAGCAGAGAAACAGACCCTTCTGTCTAACTTGTCCATGCCAACCAAATTTCCCAAACTAAACTGATCCCATTTGCTTGCGTTTAGCCCATATCTCTCTAAACTTTCCTATTTATGTACCTGTCCAAATGTCTTTTAAACGTTATAACTGTACCTGCATCTACCACTTCCTTTGGCAGTTTACTTTATATATGAATCACCCTGTGTGTGAAAAAGTTGCCCCTCAGGTCCCTTTTAAATCTTTCCCCTCTCACCTTAAATCTATGTCCCCTAGTTTTGAAAAGACCTTTGCTATTCACCTTATCTATGCCCCTCATAAACCTCATTTAAGCCTCTATAAGATCACTCCTCAACCTCCTATGCTCCAGTGAAAAAGGTCCCAGCGTATCCAGCCTCTCCTTATAACCCAAACCCTCCAGTCCCAACAACATCCTTGTAAATCTTTTCTGAACCCTTGCTAATTTAATAATATCCTTCTGATAGCAGGACAACTAGAACTGTACACAGTACTCCAAAAGTTGCCTCACTAATGTCCTGTACAACTGCTACATGACGTCCCTACTCCTATATTCAATGGGCTGAGCAATGAAGGCAAACATGCTAAAAACCTTCTTAACCATCCTGTCCATCTGTGATTCAACTTTCAAAGAACTATGTGCCTGAACCCTTAGTTCTCTCTCTTTAACAACACTACCCAGGGCCTACTATTAACTGAATGCATTGGTTTGCTTTAAGTAAGATGACAGCTCACTAATTGTAAGAGGTCAGCCCTTCCTCAAGTTGCCAAATACCTGACTGAGCTATTCTTGAACAAATTGCACACAGATGGGATCCAATCTGAAACCTGAAACCCAGCAAAAATTGTTGGTGAAGCCAAGACTCCAAGAGGTGAGCGGTACAGTGGCACAGGGACCTGAGTTCGATTCCTGCCTTGGGTTACTGTCTTTGTGGAGTTTGCATATTCTCCCTGTGTTTGCATGGGTTTCTACCAGATGTTCCAGTTTCCCCCTACAGTCCAAAGATGTGCAGGTTAGTTGGATTGGCCAAGCTAAATAGCCCCGTAGGTCTGGGGATTTTCAGGCTAGATGGATTAGCCATGGTAAATGTGGAGTTACAGAGATAGATGGGGGACTGGGTTTGGATGGGATGCTCTTCAGAGGGTTAGTCCAGTATAGATGAGCTAAATTGCCTCTTTCTCCACTGTATGATTGTATGATCCTAGCCCATATATCATTAGAGACTGAAAGAAATTAGCCAACAGGAAGGAACACAATCCATATTTGACTTACTCCAGGGCTGGAGGAACAGGAAAAATAGCAACATCACTAACCATCAACAGTATCAGTAACAAACTGTAGGATGTCAACAATATCACCAGCAAGTGACATAACATTGGCAATTCCTACAACATCAGGAAGAACATGCGCAACTTTGCCCACGTAGTATTGCGAACTCACCACTGAGAGCAATGACTGCCAAATCAACTTAAGAAGGAAATCAGCAGGGCAAAAAGGGGATATGACATGCCTTTGGCAGATAAGGTTAAGGGGAATCCAAAGAGATTCTACAAGTACATTAAGGACAAAAGAACAACTAGGGAGAGAATAGGGACCCTTAAAGATCAACGAGGTTGTCTTTGTGGGGAATCACAGGAGATGGGTGAGATACTAAGTGACTATTTCACGTCCGTATTTACTATGGAGAATGACACGGAAGCTAGGGAATTTGAGGAAATAAATAGTGATATCTTGAAAACAGTCCTTTCTGAAGAAAGGTCACTAGACCCAAAACATTAACTCTGATTTCACTCTGCAGATGCTGCCAGGCCTGCTGAGATTTTCCAGCAATTTCTGTTTTAGTTTCAGATTTTCAACATCTGCAGTTCTTTTGTTTTGTTTTGTCTAGAGAGGGATTTACACAGTTAATGTCAGGGCCCTGGGGAGTGTTGTTGAACAGAGAGATCTAGGAGTTCAGCTACATAGTTCCTAGAAAGTGGCATTGCAGGTAGACAGAGTAGTGAAGAAGGCATTTGGCATGCCTGCCTTCATTGGTCAGAACATTGAGTGTAGGAGTTGGAATGTCATGTTGCAGCTGTACAGAACTTTGATGAGGCTACTTTTGGAGTACTGCGTACAGTTCCAGAAACCCTTTTAATTGGAAAGGTGCAGTAAAGATTTACAAGGATGTTGCTGGGACTGGAGGGTTTGGATTATAAGGAGAGGTTGAATACGTTGGGACTTTTTTCACTGGAGCATAGGACATTGAGGAATGACCCTATAGAGATTTATATGGTGTCTATGAGGGGCATAGAAAATGTGAATTGCAAAGGTCTTTTCCCTAGGGTGGTGGAGTTCAAAACTAGGGGGCATAGAGTCCTACAGCACAGAGACAGGCCCTTTGGCCAAACTGGTCCATACCAACCAAAATGTCCATCCATGCTAAGCCTATTTCCCTGCACTTGGTCCATATCCTCCTAAACCTTTTCTATCTATGTATTTGTCCAAATGCCTTTTAAATGTTGTTAATGTACCCCCCTCAACCACTTCGGCTGGCAGCTCATTCCATATACGTACCACACGCTCTGTAAAAAAGTTGCCCCTCAGGTTCCCATGTATTCTTCCCCCTTTTATCTTAAACTGATGCCCTCTAGTCTTCGATTTCCCAACCCTGGGAAAAAGACTGAGTGCATTCACCCTATCCATGCCTCTCCTGATCTTATACACTTCCATAAAGTCCCCCTCAAGTCTCCTATGCTCTAAAGAAAAAAGTCCTAGCTTATCCAACCTCTCCCTATAACTCAGTCCCTTGAGTCCTGGCAACATCCTTGTAAATTTCTTCTGCACTCTTTCCAGTTGAATAACATCCTTCCTATAGCAAGATGACCAAAACTGAACACAATACTCCAAGTGCAGCCTCACCAATGTCATGTACAACTCCACCATAACTTCCCAACTTCTATATTCAATACCCTGACTGACTGATGAAGTGCCAAACGCCTTCTTCACTGCCCTGATTACCTGTGACTCCACTTTCAGAGAACCGTGCACCTGACCTCCAAGGTCCCTCTCTTCCATTACAACCCTACCATTCACCTTGAAACTCCTACCTGGATTTGACTTTCCAAAATGCAACACCTGACACTGATCTAAATTAAACTCTATTTGCCATTTCTCGGCCCATTTCCCCAGCTGACAATGATCCTGCTGCAATTTCTGATAACCCTCCTCACTGTCCACAATACCACCTATTTTAGTGCTATTGTCCACAATACTGCCAATTTTAATGTCATATACCACTTATTTTTGTGTCATATACTGCCTATTTTAGTTTCATTAGGTTTAAGGTGAAAGGATTTAAAAGGGGCCTGAGGGGCAACTTTTTCACACAGAGGTTGGTGCGTATATGGAATGAGCTACCGGAGAAGATAGTAGATGCAGGTACAGTTGCAACATTTAAAAGACATTTTGGACAGGCACATGAATAGGAAAGGTTTAGAGAGATATGGGCCAATTGTAGGTAAATGGGAGATAGTAGGAACTGCAGATGCTGGAGAATCCGAGACAACAAGGTGCAGGGCTAGATGAACACAGCAGGCCAAGCAGCATCATAGGAGCAGAGAGGCTGACGTTTCGGGCCTAGACCCTTCATCAGAAAAGGGGGAGGGGAAGGGGGTT
>NC_063349.1:25987775-25999562 GCF_021869965.1 Rhincodon typus | reverse complement strand
ACAGCTGCAGCATAGCCTCCCTGTTTTTAAACTCCATCCCTCGAGCAATGGGAGACAAAATTCCATTTGCCTTTTTAATCACCTGCTGCACCTGCAATCCCACCTTCAGCGATGCATGCACAAGGACACCCAAGTCCCTTTGCACAACAGCATGCTGCAATTTTTTACCATTTAAAACATAGTCCATTTTGCTGTTATTCCTACCAAAATGGATGACCTCACACTTATCAACATTGTACTCCATCTGCCAGACCTTTGCCCACTCACTTAGACTATCTATATCCCTCTGCAGACTTTCAGTGTCTTCTGCACAGTTTGCTCTACCACTCACCTTAGTGTCATCTGCAAATTTTGACACACCACACTCCAACTCCAAATCATCTATGTAAATTGTAAACAATTGCGGTCCCAACAGTGATCCCTGAGGCACACCGCTAGCCACTGACCGCCAACCAGAAAAACACCCATTTACCCCTATTCTTTGCTTTCTACTGGTCAACCAATCCTGTATCCATGCCAATACATTACCTGTGATACCGCGCAACTTTATCTTATGTAGCAGCCTTTGGTGTGGCACCTTGTCAAATGGCTTCTGGAAATCCAGATACACCACATCCACAGGTTCCCCATTGTCCACCATGCAAGTAATGTCCTCAAAGAATTCCACCAAATTAGTTAAACATGATCTACCCTTCATGAACCCATGCTGGGTGTTCCCAATGGGACAATTTATATCCAGATGTCTTGCTATTTCTTCCTTAATGATAGATTCAAGCATTTTCCCCACTACCGATGTTAAGCTAACTGGCCTATTTTGTCTACTTGCTTTTTGTCTACTTCCTTTTTTAAACAGTGGCATCACATTGGCTGTTTTCCAATCTGCGGGAACCACCCCAGAGTCCAGTGAATTTTGGTAAATAATTACTAGTGCATTTGCTATTTCCCCCATCGCCTCTTTTAGTACGCTGGGATGCATTTCATCAGGGCCATGAGACTTGTCTACCTTTAGCCCCATTAGCTTACCCAGCACTGCCTCCTTAGTGATAATGATAGTTTCTAGGTCCTCACTTGCTATAACCTCTTTGCCATCAGTTTTCGGCATGTTATTTGTGTCTTCCACTGTGAAGACTGTCACGAAATAACTGTTTAATGTCTCGGCTATTTCCTCATTCCCAGTTATTAACTTGGCCTTCTCATCCTCTAAAGAACCAATGTTTACCTTCGCCACTCTTTTACGGTTTACATATTTATAGAAACTTTTGCTGCCTGTTTTTATATTCTGAACTAGTTTACTGTCATAATCTATCTTACTTTTCTTTATAACTTTTTGTGGCTTTCTGTTGGCCTTTAAAGATTTCCCAGTCTACTAATTTCCCACTACTCTTTGCTTTTTTGTATGTTTTTTTTTCAATCTGATACTTTCCTTTATTTCCTTAGACATCCATGGATGTCTATTTCTTTTCCTATAGTTCTTCCTTATCACTGGAATATACTTCTGCTGAGCACTGTGAAAAATCGTTTTGGAAGTCCTCCACAGTTCCTCAATTGACCCACCATAAAGTTTTTGCTCCCGTTCTACCTTAGCTAACTCCTTCCTCATTCCTTCATAGTTTCCTTTGTTTAAGCACAGGACATAGGTACTGGATTTAACCTTCTCGCGCTCCATCTGTATTTTAAATTCGACCATACTGTGATCGCTCCTTCCGAGAAGATCCCTAACTGTGAGATCATTAATTATTCCTGTCTCATTACACAGGACTAGATCTAGGATAGCTTGCTCCCTTGTAGGTTCCATTACATATTGTTCAAGGAAATTATCGCGGATGCATTCTATGAACCCCAATTGATTGATTTACTTTCAAGTTGCTTCTCCTAGTCAACTTGGACCAAAATATATTTTATGTTAGTAAAATTATCCTTTCCCTGTTTAGAACTTTAATTCCTGGCCCATTCTTATCCTTTTACATAGCTATTGAAAAAATCACTGATGGTCACAATCTCCACAATGTTCCCCTACTGAAACGCCTGCCACCTGCCTTGGTTCATTTCTAAATATTAGGTCCAGAACCGCCACCTCCATTGTTGGGCTTTCTTTGTATTGGCTGAAAAAGTTCTCCTGAGTGCAATTTAAGAATTGTATTCCCTCTCTATCTTGCACACTAAAACTATCCCTGTTAATATTTGTGAAGTTAAAATCACCTACTATTAATGCAAGTGTTTTTTTTAAATTAACATCAACTTTTATGCATCTAAAATTATTTTTATTGAACATTTTATTCAAAAAGATTTTTTTATACAATTTCAAAAGCAATTATGCAATGACATCTTGATTCAGAAAAGAGTAACCTGGGAAATAGAGAAATTTGATAATAATCCTTTCTGCTGGAAAAGCCACAAACAGGAAGGTGCAGTGCTACACATACCATGCTCCTTACCCCTGTGTTCAGCCATTCTGACTACAATTCCTTCAGACTCGAGACTTTACTTACTGAACGTACTCACTGGTGAAAGTGTCCATCTTCTTCCCACCATACCCCCTGCCATTTGTAGGCTAATATTGCTTCCAGTTGTCTTGGACAACTGTACAGCATTGATAAAGACATATGGATTGCAAAAGGCATTTGATGGTGCAGTACGGAAGAATTGTTCAGAAAGTTATTGATATTCCTAAGATGAAGTACCTAAACATGGTTACCAATGACAAGGCTCATATCTATAAAAGTGCTCTGACTTGGCTAGCAGTCCTGTTGGTGCAGAATCGCTAGAGAACCACTTCTCTGATTCCTTCAAATTGTTGTACAATCCCTTTCCATTCCTGTCTTCAGCTCTTCATTCTTTACAAAATATTATATAAAGTAACATATTCGATTTATTCTCAGAGACCTGCTTCAGCTCAAGAATCTGGTTCAAGATTGCCAATGAGAAAACTGACCTGTTTTATGGAGAACCTTGCTTATTTTCTCTCTATCTCTCTCTCTCTCATGAATTGATGTTGTATTCTGAACTGACAAAAGGCAGCAGGTTGAAATCCTACCCATTGCAATTGTCTTTCTTCTATTTGCCCTTTGCTTCTTAGCTGTTCATCCCCGCAACTACCTCTGGTCACATGGATATTTCTTGTAACCTAATAGTGACACAGTTAGGAAGCCAATTAATTCTCCTGCAGAATATTTCCCAGTTTACCTTGATTTTAATGCAGGCTTTGCACAAAAGAAACGAGGATGAAGCCATGGTGTCCTTTGACCTTACCACCCTATTCACATTGATTGACATACCACAGGCAGGAGAAACACGAGAAACGCTTCTGAAAGAACGAAACCCGAGTGACACCATCTCCGCAGACAACGTGCTGAAGTTACTGGACCTATACCTCATGACCCACTTTACCTTTAATGGCCAAATCTATGAACAAATCAGGTGACCCCATGGGTGTCCCGTTATCTCCAGACTAATAGCAGAAGCGGTGATGCAGAGACTTCAAAGCATAGCCCTTCCACAGACCCAACCTAAACTATGGATCTGATACGTGGACGACACTTTCATCATCATCATCATCATCAGACAGACTAAATTAGAGGAGACACACTGACTTATAAACAACACTCTCACCGGCATCAGATTCACCAGGGAGGAAAAGAATGAACAGCTCTCATTCCTGGATGTCATAGTAGAATGCAGGGCCAACGGTGAATTTCTGACAAAGGTACACAGAAAGGCCACACACTCGGTTCAAGTCCTGAATTTCAACAGCAACCACCCCAATACACACAAACAGAGCTGTGTAAAAACACTATTTAAATGAGCGACAACGCACTGCAGCAACCAAAAAGAAAAAGAGTACCTCTACCAAGTATTTAAGGACAACAGATACCTGAACAGCTGGGTCCGACGATGCCTATCACACAAACGACAACAGGAAGATACAGTATGCCCTGACACACTCGTCATGTTACCATACATCAAGAACATATCTGAACTGACCACAAGACTCCTACAACCATTGGGCATCAGAGTGGCACACAAACCTACGTCAACCCTACGCCAACTGCTAACTTGAACCAAAGACCCCTTACCTACTATGGACAGAACCAACATGATATACAAGATCCCATGCAAAGAATGTGACAAACATTACATTGGACAGACAGGAAGGAAACTGGCCACAAGAGTACATGAACACCAAATAGCAACAAAAAGACATGACCAGTACTCACTCATTCCCATTCACACAGATAAGGAGAACCACCAGTTAGATTGGGACAATGTCCGGATTCTAGGACAGGCCAAACAGAGACAAGCATGGGAATTTCTAGGGGCTTGGTTCTCAACCAAGACGGCCATCAATAAACACGTAGAATTAGACCCTATATATACATCACTGCAAAGAAAACTGGAAATGAGGTAACCAATTCCAACGGGCCCCAGAGTTTAAATAACAGGCAGGAAAACACAACAGCACTTCGTCGGAGGCTGCACTGATGATGTTACCCAGCAGGGTAAGGAAACGTCTGCAAACTAACGAACCAGCTTGGCGAGCGAACCAACCACAGCAGAGTAGAGATACCATGGCCTATTGAAAGAATGTTAAAATAATATGATTTTTAATTCATCTGACATATAGTATTTACTTTTAACGTGTCTTAGTAATGTGGTGTCATAAAAGTGGAGTATTTTACATAGCAAAGAGTGAATATATTTTTTATCATATACGTGAAATGCTGTATCACTAACGTGGTTTTCATAAATGTGAAATGAGCTTGAATTGGTTTTGAGCAGTGATATTGACCAGAGCACTGGATGTTCTTTTATTCGTCTTCTGGAATTTTAATTGTATTAATGATTAAAGCTATGTTCTGGTGATTGTAATTTTTAAAAGTTTCATGAATAGAACAGATAGCAGCATAGTATTTGCATACAAGGCTTCAACAAGTGACATTTCTGTTTATGTTTCTGTTTTTATTAGGAACTTTTTTTTTGCAACTTTTAACCTGAAACTCTGAAGTAGTTCCTAGACAACAGCTGTTTATGAATTAAATTCAAATTTACAGCTAAATAATTTAGCAGATCCTAAAGAACTATTATGCAAAGAACCATTGCAGCAAAGTGCATAGCTGCAATTATTTTGTCCACACAAAATTGCCAAGTTTTTCCTATGTTTAATACGAGGAGCATTACAGAAATGAGATTTGAAGAAAATGGACTTGATTTTTCTGGAACAAAGCAATCAGAATTAATATTAGTAAATAGATTTATCTTTTGTATCTTAAGTATTTTAAAATTCAACACCTGACTTCCATTGTCAGCTATAGTTGCCTCATTCTCCCCTTCATATGTTTCTTTTTCCTTCAGATGGATTTCTGCGGAATTATCCCCAGAAACTGTTGTCATTGCTGTTCTGCCACTTTCCCTGCTAGGCTCCCTACCAATCAACTCTGGCCAGCTCCTCTCTCATGTCTTTGCAGGTATCTTGACTCAACTGTGATACTGTCACATCTGATTCCAGCTTCTCCCTCTCACTGCAGGGTGATGGGGTTCCCTCATCTTAAGCTCCCTAATAAAGTCTCCCTCATTACACGTCAGCAAATCCAGAATTGCGTGTTCCCTAGTGAGCTTTAGCACAAGTTGCTCCAAAAAACCCAAGCCGTAGACGTTATATGAATTCCTTTTCTTGAGATCCGCTACTGACCTGATTTTCCCAGTCCATCTGCTTTTGAAGTCCCCCATGATTATTGTAGCAGTGCCTTTCTTAGATGCCTTTTCAATCTCTTGATTTCCTTTCTTCTTCACATCCTGAATACTGCTTGGAGGCCTATACACAACACCCTGCTGGGTCTTTTTCCTTTGCAGTTCCTCAATACTACCCACACAAATCCTATGCCTTCCAATCCTATATATCGCTTCTTTCTATTGATCTAATTTAATTTCTTTCTAACAAGGCAACACCACCCCCTCTGCCCATGTGCATATCTTTTTGATGGGATGCCCATCTTTAGATATTTAGTTTCTAGCCCTGATTTCCTCCAGCAACATCTCTGAGATGCCTACAAATCATACCCACCAATTTCAATTTTTGCTACAAGCCCATTTACCTTGTTTCGTATACCATGCATGTTTAAGTACAGTACTACGTTGACCATCTGCCTTCTCATCGTAGTCACCTCATCTGCTGTGCCTGAGGTTACATTCCTGAGCTTTACCATATTCTTTCCTGTTAATTTTCTGGAAACTTTAGCAACTACGCCTGAGCACCATTTTCCACACGCACCCCCCCCCATTTTAATCTTAATTTACCTTAAATAATGCCATCAGTTTGTCTATTTTACTGTGAATGTTTTGTAGATTGAGATACAAAGCCTTTAAATTCGTACTATTATTGACTTTCCTTTAGACTCTTATGGCTCTTTGCAATATGACATTCACACGTCTGCCCCTTCCTTTTATTTTCTGGTAAGTATCAGCTCTATCATAAATCTTAAATCTTGCCTTCCTCTTTATCTTCAATGTTACAATTTTCCATGCAACTGAAACCATCCTTCCTCTATTTAGTTTAAGCCCTATCCACATCCTTCGCAATGCGATTTACCAGGTATCTGATCTCCGCATGATTCAGGTTGAGCCTATCCCATTGGAACAGCTCCTTCCTTCCCCAGTCCTGGTGCCAATGTTCCATGAATTTAAACCCGTTTCTCCCAAGCCCGTCTTTGAGCTATGCATTTACCTATTCAGTTTTGCTGACCTTGTGCCAGTTAGCCCATGGCTCAGGTAGTAATCTGGAGATTTATTACTTTTTTGGTTCTGCTTTTTTAATTTAGCCCCAAGCTGCTCATTTTCCCTCAACAGAACCTCTTTTTCTCTTTCCTTCTATGTCATTTGGTACCTATGCGGACTGTGATAACTGGATCTATGCCTCCCGTTCCGAGTTCCTCCGGAGCCCAGATGAGAGATCCCTGAACCCAGCCCCAGGCAGGCAACACAGTCTTCGGGACTCTCATTCATGGTCACAGAGAACAGTGTCTATTCCTCTGACTATACTATCATTGATTAAAATTGCATTTCTCTTTACTCGCTGCTGTTGAAGGTCTTCCTATACCATGGTGCTATGGTGAGTTTGCTCATCCTCCCAAAAGCCCCTGCTCTCATCCACACAGGGAGCAAGAATCTTGAACCTGTTAGATGAGCTCAAGGGCTGTGGCTCCTTCAGTATTACCTCCTGGATCTGCCTATCTGTCTTGGTTGTAGTCATATCCTCCTGTCCCTGATCACTGACTGGATTCATGATTGTTAATCTAAGAGGTGTGACTACTGCCTGAAACACAGCATCCAGGTAACACTTTCCCCCTGTCTGATGTATCAGTGTTTGAAGCTCAGACTCCAACTTGTCAACTCTGAGCCGGAGTTTGTTGAGTAACCAGCATTTGCTACAGATGTGGTCACTATGAAACGCAGTGGCATCCACCAGCTACCACATCATGCAGATGTAACACATCGCCTGGCCCTGCATCTCTATTGTATTTACTTAGTTCTCAAATTGTTTGATTTTTTTTTTATAAAAAATTACTGTTGATTTTTTTAGTTTGTAATCTGTAAGTATTCCTCCTGGTTACCTTCAATCTGAAAGATATAATATAATAGCCAAATTAACAGCTATTACAAACTAATGAACTTAAGGTTTTCCTGTGATGTCACTTTGTTTTGTGCTGGGCCCCTGATTCTCGGCTTCAATTTATCCTGTAAGAAGATATTAGAAAGTAGGAACAAAAAAGGAATCAAAAAGCACTTCTTCTCTCTGCACTGAATTCCCATGCTGCCTCAAGTCCCAAAACTATATACTCACTCAGGCTGTGTCTCGTTCTGAATATGATCTCTCCTTACCGACTATGTGAGTGAAGCTTCCTGATTCTCATTTATAATCATTTTCGTGTACAATCTGTACTTAGTTGCTTGATACACCAAATCTGATCATTCACTGAGCACTAATTTCTCCTTTTTATGTATTATATTGTGTAATATAATTTCAATAATTCAATATTTGGCACAAAAATGACTTAATTATCATGAGTAGAGGTTCTGCATGTGTGTGTTTTTCTGCAGTTCAGGTGGACCTAGAAGATTCTACAACACTGTTCTAAATGGAAGGATGTAATTAGCGTTTATGTAGGTAGTTTCCATTATAAATGTGAATGTAGAGACTTGGAATAGAAAAGATCAGCACAGGGCTTACATTATATGTGTTATGCCATAATAAATCACGTCACAGAAATACAAAACAACTCACCACCCCATTTTCTGTCAAAAACCACTTGAGTGTGGTCAGATTTGTCATATTTTCCTTTTAGATGTTGACGCTTCGAGTATCCTTTGCAACAAACCCTCCATTGCTGTTAATACAGCATGAAGTCTTACAAAAAATCAGATCAGCACTTCCTAACATTCACATTGAATTTATTTGTACATGCCAGTTTAAATTACAATCCTTGCAGCTAGATGATGCCTGGAACAATTGTAGATGCACTGAAAGTGATGGAACTGATTTGATAGCGACATAATGGAGTTGCTGTTTAATATTTAGCAGTTAAGGGAGGAAAATTGGATAGCTTGATAAGCGTGTATGAGTGTTATTTGTGCTGTTGCTCATTTAACATTGCCTGTTTGCTGCAATAACATGTGTGCTGTGCATGATTGCACTCCTGAGCAGATTTCATGATCATGTGGGACTGGGACTAGCACAAGTACAAGCTACACTGCTTAAAAACAGCCTGCACTCTTTCAAGAGGTGGTGGCTTTTGATTGGTGCAAGTGCTGGAAGTAATTTGAAAATTTACATGAAAAAGACACAAGAATTACGCAACGTGGCAGAGCATGCTCCAGACATCTCTAAGGCAGAGCAGGAGGCCTTGATGCAGGAGGTGGACAGAACGATGGGTATCTTCTATCCATTGAGGATGAGGTGGTCCTCCAAACACTAGGAAAGCAGTGCAAGCAGATAGCCATCACAAACAGTGGTAGCAGTGTTGCCGGTGAGAAGATGGATGCAGTGCCACAAGAAATTCAGTGACTTCAGTCAAGTGGAGGTGGTCAGTGAATGCATCTTCAAATGTCAATTCTCCCATCTGTTCCAGTCTCAAACCTTCCATTATTCGCCAACCAACAATCTCCATCAAAAGTGTTCATACTTCATATTCATAACTACTTTGCCAGTTATTCTGGAAAATTAGGCACAACACTCTGAGATTGGACTGTATTTACAGCTGTGTTCAAGGAGACACTCCCATCATTGGATCTTGAGGACCCACTCTGGTTACTTAAGTGCCTAATTGGTAATTAAATTGGCATCTTTCAAAACTGGCAATGCAGGACTCTTGCTGGCGAGTGAGACCCTTATCACCTGCATATTAAACCAGTAGCCATATAGCGAAGTAAATAGTTACTTGCTTTCCTTTTGAACAGAGAACACAACCTTTTTTTTTCCTCTTTCATTCTTGTTTGACTACGTGAATTTGAAAGGAAAACTTTAAGATTTGTATGGTACACTAGACATCCATGCCATAAAATGTTACTTCAGTTTCCTAACTGATTGGTTGATCATTGCCTGGTGTTTGTGGTACAAGATAACTCCTCGCCTTGGAGATCACTGATGCCCCAGTTTAACTTGCTTCTTGCATGGAACAACTGTGCAATGTTGGTCAATGTGAGGGCTGATTCACCTTTGCAGGACAGATCGCTATGATGAACCATTCCATCACATACACATCTACATTAATAATGCAGCATGATATTTGAATATATCAATATATTTTAAACTTATCTTTCAAAATTTTGCCTACACATTAGCACAATTTCTCAATTAGTCGTGAACTTTCTGAGAAGGAGTGTTTCTGTTTTGTTTGTTTGCCAAACAAATAGCAAATACTAGGAGAAAATAGCTGTCCTTAGCCATATTCCCTTTAAGATATGCTCACACTGATGTTCCATGCACAATGATTGGTGTCAGCAAACTGATTGCGGCATTGACTTCCAGAAGTCACTGCTGTGCACAGACCTCAGAGGCTCATGCATTTGCTAAGAAAATTAGATGTAATGCTAGTCTCTAGGCTTTAATTACCTTGCTGTCAAGAGCTATAGAGAGAGACCCTGCTCCTTGCAGTCTGGAAAATCAGTTTCCACCGTATTGTTCATGCACACAAACTATTCATTTGCCCAAGACCGATGACTGTCTGAATCCACAATTGAACATACCGATCAAATAGGAAAGCAAATTTCACTTTGCAGACCCACCCTGGTGCTATGCCGTCTTCTCTCACTTCTGCCATTGGTTGTGAAGCAACTGTGTAAACACAACTCACAATGAGTTCCAGTAACTTGTTTTCAAACTTCCAGCAATTCCTTTCAAAGTCCTTGGTTTTAAAACCGTTCTTTTCCATTTTAGTCCACAATAAAAATAAAGAAAAATAGATGGTGCGGTCCTTACAATGGATAGGTGAGGCTTGCACCCAAGGCTTTCCCAACCCACAGGAATGTCACTTGAAAATGTGTGGCAAGCCACAGGAAATTGCTTTTCCAGCAAAATAAAATTAAGCTTAACATTTCATGACCCTATTTGCAACTCCACTGGGATTTGTAAATTTGGTCCTAATTATACACGTGAAAAGAAAATCAAAGTATGTTATATTTGTGATAGTAGGAACTGCAGATGCTGGAGAATCCGAGACAACAAGGTGCAGGGCTGGATGAACACAGCAGGCCAAGCAGCATCATAGGAGCAGAGAGGCTGACGTTTCGGGCCTAGACCCTTCATCAGAAAAGCCTCTTCTAAGGATGCCTAGCCTGAAGAAGTTACCCTCCTCCCTCCGGACAAACCTCAAGGGATCTCTCTCCCACTGCAACTCTCTCGTAATCTCTTCGGCCCTGAAACTGCTCGACCACGTCCTGAAGCAAACCAGGTACTACAGCCACATCACCTTCCTTAGCACCTGCCTACGGAACCAGATCATCCCCAATGGACTACAATCCACATTCAAGCCTTCCCAATTTGGCCCCAACCGTGACAATATCTACACTCATGGTATTGAGAATGGCTTTTCTGATGAAGGGTCTAGGCCCGAAACGTCAGCCTCTCTGCTCCTATGATGCTGCTTGGCCTGCTGTGTTCATCCAGCCCTGCACCTTGTTGTCTATGTTATATTTGTGTTGTATTTTAAGATGTGTTGGCTATTGTGGGCATTGCTTTCTCTTAACTGTTTCCCCCATTTTCATTACAGATTGCATTTGATGATGAGCAGGACGTGGTGGTATATGACCAATGTACACAAGATGTCAGTGCGATTTCCTCTGATTGCTTTCTCGCTGTTCTTCTTAGCAAACTAGAGAAAAGTTTTAATAATGTGTCCCTCCTCACAGGTAGGATCTACTATTACCTCAGACTTTCTACAAAAGTAAATAGTAAATGAATTGTTGTAGCACATTATGCATAAAATATAAAATTTACTATAACCATTCAAAGTTCCTAGAATCTCATTATTCACACTCTATCGGAATATTTGGTATAAAGTATAAGTTACGTTGGCCCGAGTTTTGCTCTCAACAGTGAAGGAGTGGACCTTAGACAGTTTGCCTTGTATATGACTGTGTTGAACCTTTTTGCAGGCTTGTTAGTGAGGATTTCCACTCAGCTGGTGCCTGTAGTGATGCAATATCCCCAACTTGTATCTGTGGCAGCTATGAAGCAACAGTAAGGCTCTTCACCCAATTAGATTGAAGTATCCTCTCTGTGAAACAGTCTAAACCCAA
>NC_063349.1:25944905-25987375 GCF_021869965.1 Rhincodon typus | reverse complement strand
TTTTTTCCTTCACAGATGCTGCCAGACCTGCTGAGCTTCTCCAGCAACTTTGTTTTTGTTCCTGATTTACAGCATCCGCAGTTCCTTCGGTTTTTATTTGGAAAAAATTGTCGTAGTTTTGATTGGAAACATATTTATTCTGTTTCATGAATCCATTTGATATGAAGTAGTGAGACAGCAAAACAGTGTCGTAGAAAGGGCAAAGGATGTAGGTTAAAGATAAATGTTGAAAGTAGGTGTAAAATAAATACAAGAGGGCTGCATTGCAACAGGGATGACACTGATTACATTTTTCAACATTGTAAAGCATATTGTAGTGAGGTAAATGTACTCTCTGATGAACACTGCTTTCAATCAGTTTCCCATTGTCTACAAACTTATGAATGGATTATATCATTGCAATGGTTATTACTAAATTTGTGAACTTAAAAGTTGTAACAAGTATGTAGGACAAACATCTGTTGCTCAAATATGGCTAAAACCAGTTTCATTCTGACTTTAGATATTTGCTGATTGGAGTTCAGTTAGTTTGTACTTTGCCTTGTTAAAATAAAAATAATGGTGGCAATTATCTAAGGAAATGGCTTGATGTAATTGGCAACAATATCCTCGTAAACATAGTAGTTCCCAATGAACTCACCATGGAAGTGTAATAAAACATTAAATGGTTGAGTTCAAAGTTTGAAATTTGTTTTTATACGGGTCATTGCACTTGGAGTTATGCTGCATATATTGCAACTTCATCAGGCCCACAAACTGCTGAAAATAACACAATCCTGTATTTGTATAGAGCCTTTTAAAAATGGTAAAATGTGCCAAAGCTCTTCACAGAAGTGTTAGCAAACAAGATTTGATGCTAAACCACATAGACTTTGGGGAACATAAAAAGTGGGTTTTAACAAGCAGGAACTAAATTTTAAGGAGAGTTTTAAAAGAAGAAAGAGGCTGATAGGTTTAACAAGATTTAGACCTTTGCATTTTAATATACAGCTGAGAGTTGTGGAGCTTATTAAAAGCAGGATGCTCAAGAGGTCAAAATCAGAGGAAACCTTGAAAGCTGTACCCGTGCATCTTCTGAGTTTTCTTTGTACATTGGTGATTTGTTGAAGTGTCCGTACATTTACATTTTTGTTTTGCATGGTTATGCGTGCATGGTGTCCTAAAGATTTTGTCATGGTTGGCTTGGGAACTTTCAAGGGCAACTGTGCGACTTAGGGGAATCGTTGGTTCCAGGGCTGGAGAAGATTAGAGACTCGGGTGGAATGTGAATGCGTGGAAGAATTGTAAAACAATGACATAAGTTTTAAGATCAAAATGCTGCTTGACTTGGTTAAAAGCAGAAATTTCTGGAAAAGCTCAGCATGTCTGGCAACCTAGTGATGAGAGAAACAGAGTTAACATTTCGAGTCCAGTATGACGACTTTATGCATCAATAGAATCACTACAGTGTGGAAACAGGCCATTCGGCCCAACATGTCGACTCCGACTGTCCAGAGAGCATCCAAACCAGGCTCAACACCCCGTATTACTGTAACCCTGCACTTCCCATGGCTAATCCAATTAACCTGCATACTATGGGCAATTTAGCATGACCAATCCACCTATCCTGCACATCTTTGGACTATGGGAGGAAACCTGCACAGGCACTGGAATTGAACCAGGTCACTGGTGCTGTGAGGCAACAGTGCTAACCACTGAGCCACTGTGCCGCCCCTTTAGAACTGAAAATGATGCTGCCAGATCTGCTGCATTTCTCCAGCACATTCTCTTTTTAATTTTAGATTTCCAGCATCCACAGTATTTTGCTTTTATTTGGCTGCTTAACTGGGAGCCAGGACATATCAGTGAGACTGGGACTTAGTGTGAATTAGGGCTTGGACAACACAACCTCAGTTTTATGGGAAAGTAGAACATGCAAGAACAGCAAGGAGTACATTTAAACAGTCAAGTCTAGAAGTAATGGAGGCATGAGTGAGGATCTCTAGGTGATCTAAATGATGGAGCAGATGTGCAATCAGAAAGCATTTTGGAGTCAAATATGGCACTAAGTTTGCAAACATTCTGGTTCAGCTTAGTCATCTGCCTGGGCAAGGGATGAGGTTTGAGATAAAGGCTGAAAATAAAGGCTTCAGTTTTGCCAATGTTTAAACCATAAGACGTAGGAGCAAAAACAGGTCGTATGGCCCACTGAGTCATTCAGTTGGCTTATGGCTGATCTCATAATCCTCAACTCTACTTTCCTGCCTTTCCCCCATATCCCTGGGTTCCCTTACAAAAATCTGTCTATCTTAGCCTTGAAAATATTTAATGAGCCAGTCACAACAGCCTTTGCAGTAAAAAAAAAGTCCACAGATTCACTGCCCTAGGAGAGAAAAAAATCCCCTTCATCTCTGTCTTAAATAGGTATAATCTCAGAATAAGGAATTGCTGATCATCCTGGAATTTGCCTGTAAAGCAAAGGCACTGCTCAGCATCTACTCTGTCAAACCCCATAAGAATCTTATTGGAGTTGAGAAGAATGAGAGGTGACCTTGTGAAACATATGAGTATGGATCCAACATAGTCTACCTTTCCTCATATGAAGATCCCTCCATAACTGGAATTAACTGAGTGATTCTGTAGACTGCCTCCAATGATAGTATATCTTTATGGAGTTCAAGAGACCAAAACTTTTCGCAGTATTCCAGCTGTGGTCTTGTATAGTTTTAGTAAGATCTCCCCATTTTTATACTCCATTCGCTTTGAATTTAGGGCCAGCAGTCCATTTGCCTTCCCTATTATCCACTGAACTTCACTAATTTTTTTGTGATTCAGGCAAAAAGACACCCAAATCTCTCTGTGCTACAGGTTTCTGCAGTCTTTCTGGATTTTAAATAATATTAAGCTCTTCTATTCTTTCTGCCAAAGTGCAGATTCACATTTTCCTACATTACATTCCATCTGCCAGGTTTTTGCCCACTTGCTCAACCTGTCCATATCTCTCTGTAGACTCTGTCATCCTCACTACTTGTCTTCCCACCTATTTTTACATCACCTGCAAACTTGGCTATAGTACACTCATTTTATTCATCCAAGTCATAAATGCATATTTTAAATAATTGTGGACCCAGCACTGATTCCTCTGTCAAACCACTAGTTACAGGTTTCCAGCTCTGAAAATGTTCCCTTTACCTCAACTCTTTGCCTTCTATTAGTTAGCCAATCCTTTACCCATGCTAATATACTACCTCCAACACCATGAGTTCTTTTGTGTGGTATCTTATTGAGCACATCTGGAAAATATAAATATAGTACATCTATGGTTCCTCTTTATCTTTCCTGCTTATTACTACCTCAAAGAACTCTCAAACAATTTTGTCACAGGCATGATTTCTGCTTCAAGAAGCCCAGCTGATTCTGCATGATTTTGTTATATATTTTTAAATACTTTTCAATTACAGCCTTTATAGAAGATTCTAGCATTTTCCTAATGACAGATGTTAAGTTAACTGGCCTGCAGTTACCTGTTTATTGTCTCCCTCACATTTTTGAATAAGGGTGTTACATAATGTTTAGGTGTGAAAAATTTCTGCCTGTCCAGGACTGGTTGTTGGATACAGGAGGGGGTCGAAGGAGGTGTTGGTGAGATTGACGGCCATCCAGTTCCATGTACATGTGAATTGTGTTTATTTGGATGGTGCCATAGAGAAGCATTGTGTGGATGAGAAAGAGGAGACTGGATAGATCCTTGGGGGACACCAGAGATAACAGGGTGTGGGAGAGGTGGTAGGCAGCCATTGCTGGCAGTTGTCTGGCTGTGGCTGGATAGTCAAGAATAGAAGCGGCTTCCTGAAGTTCAATCTAGCTGAATGATGGTGGCAAAATGTTGGAGGAGTGGTCAACTTATCAAAGGCTTTGGACAAATCGAATAGGTCGGAGAGGGATAATTTGATCTAATTGGAAATAACATTTGGAGAAGAATTGACATTCTTGTAAGATTTCTATATTTAAATTTTGCTAACAGTGGATCTTCCTGTATATTAAATGTACTTGGTTGTGTGCAGGTGGTGGACATTAACTAGAGTTTCACTTGAGCATATAAAGAGACGCTTATTGAAATGTGGTTGTGTTAGGAAGTGAATGCTTGAAATATTTATTTCTGTAACTAAATGCAAGTCTGAGTAAATATTAACTCTCGTTCTTTGTCACCACTGGCTTTCTGTAAAGTAACACAGCTCACAGTGAGCTGAATGATGTATTGTATAGGGAGGTGCACATTAGATGGTATAATGTGAACCTATATATATTCTGTTCAAATAAAAAGTCAAAATTGGCTAAGCTAATCACTTCAGGCTAGAGAGTAGAACTCCAACTTTGTAGAAAAATATAATTCACAATCAGCTAACATTGTAGTTCCAGTGTTTCCCATACATTTGAATTTATTGACATTGTTTCTTTTCGTTTGATTTTGAATACAGCATAGAAAATTGCATTTCACTGTGATATCTATGGTATGATGAACAGAAAATTTACATTAGATATCATTTTTATAATGAATCTTCCTTGCAAATGATGTACAATTATGCGTTATAATCCTTTGTAATAGTCAAGAGCGTTGATTTTATTGTGAATAAATGCAGCCAATCTTCCTGATTTTTTTTGTCTGTAGATGCAAAGCTAAAAAGAGAGCAAAATCCATTCTCGCATCTGTATTGTTTACATTTCCTTGAGCCTGTGCTTAGTATGAGGTTGGGTGCCTTGAGATTGGAATCATGGGATAGAGGGAATGTTGGTAGTTAAAGAATCTGGAGAAATGTAGCAACAGATATGATGGCAGTTGGGCTACTGGGAGGGAAGGTGACAATGCTTGGAAGCCAAGTGACATCTGATAGTTCTATTAGGGCTTGTAGAGGGGTGTTGAGGTAAGGTAGCAAGAGGTTGGAGGATCCGCAACTGCGTTTGAAGTATTGGGAGAGAGGTGGTGGGATGGACGTAGGCTGTGTAAATACTGTTACCATGATGAGTTATTGGTGGGTTGTCATTAGGTATGGAAACTCTCCTTGGGAATCTTAGAGGATGAGAGTAATGGGATCTGGATAAGAGGAGAGCAATAGGGGAATGATGCTTTGATATGTCTGCTCAGCAAGGATTGGGAACAATGTGGGAGCTCAGGAAGCTCAGAGTAAGGAGAATGGGAGCAGGTTAAAGGCAAACTAATTAGCGTGAAAATCCTACCATAATCTTATTTCAGAGTCATTAACATACTTTTTGAGAAACTCACTTTTAGTTTGTGGAGGAACTTAAATATATTATATTTATACATATATATATGCCTAAACCTTGCTATAACGAAAGCACCCTCTTGTGTATTGATTTGATAGAAGAGAACACTAGCCAACTAAATGATTTTTAAAAAATCATCAATTATCCATATCTTGCTGTTACTTTCTCAGAAACATTGCATTGTGTAAGGGTGTAAAGCATTATTAAAAACATTTTTAGAAATATATTTCATGGCTGCATAATTCAGAAATGTATAAGGTCGAAGGGCTCAGCTTACCAAAAGTGAGTTTGAAGCATAAACTTTGACCTGGAGCTATGACCACTGTTATCATCCCAGAAATGCCAGTTTGAGAATGTATAAGTACGCAGTTTCCCATTGTGCATTCCTAGGATTTCCTAGTGGCTGGAGATTTTCACTAAAACATTACAAATCTGGATATACAATTCTATTATTCTGATATACTGGAAATGTTACTTTTTGTAACTGTTATTAAGTGACTAACAGTGCATAATTTAGACTTGTAAATGTATAAAAGCATGTTTAAACAGATATAAAGAAGTGGTGACGCTTTGCTGAATTGAGTTGAGTAATACCTTTCTCAGAATTCATGACAGCAATAGACTTATTCCTTATTTTCTCCGTCCTCTTCACTTTCTTACTTTTATTACAATAATTGTATCACATAAGATGCTCCACCTACATAAATACATTATGATAGTGCAAGAATAAATGCTTTGTCTTTGGGACAACTGCTCTTCATACAGACAGTCCTTCTGGACTTTGTCATCTAATAACTTGGTGTGTAGATCTTTTGTTTGCAATTCTGTTTTCCCCTTTTTCCGATCACTAGGTTGTGACTCATGCTGCAGTATAATTCCAAAGCTACCTCAAATGCTCTGCCAGCTTGGTTAAGTGAATATTAGTCATACCTGGTCTTAAAACTAGATGTTTGGAGTCTAGGGGTGGAATACTCCCAGCTCCAATGAGAAATTTGAAAAATCGTTTGAGATGCCCAGCGGGGAACTTCTCAGCTTGAAGAACAAAAAGCCCCATTTTCCAACCAAGTGTTCTATGGCGAATGAGGTCTTGTCAGTGAGCAGTGAGAGACCTATTTACATATATTAGCACACATTAACATACTGCGATTAGTTAATCTTGCCTCATTTATACACAGTTTCCCAATCTCCCACATGCGAGATAGAAATGAGATGGCAACAGTTCCTAACATGAAAGTTAGTATGGTTACCTGGTAACTTTAGCTCACCACTTGCTCTCCAGACCTCAATCGTGAACACCAGGCATCTCAGGGCAACCTGTCTCCACTGCACCCCATCCATGGGCCTTGTGCCAGTTTCGTCATCTGCAATCCACTTACAGTACAGCTTTGTACTTCAGTGCTGCACTTTGGAGTGCACCAACACCTTTCACTGGAACAATGCTGCGGAAACAGGCAGCCATCTCGTGTTTTGGACCTGGGTGCACTCTCGCTGTCTCTGTTCTAACTCTGACTTTGTGCATGCTTCGATGTTCACAGCATCCATGCCTTGTTTGGACTTGTCTTTTTGTGCTTTGCCACCTTATGGTACTTTTTCTTTACTTTCTTTTTAGAATAGACACAAAGCCAGGCAGTTTGTCTTGGTTGTCAACAGTGATCAATCAAGAAGAGAGTCAGGCTTCTCTATAGAATCGTGCAATGTCAATCTCTCATCTACAGCACGTGCCAGCAGAGTAACCGGCAAACACGCTCCAGGTGGATCAACCAAGTGGCCATGTCTCAAAGTCGAAGGTGCTTCATAGCCTTCAGTCAAACCAAGGGGTTTGCTGTCAGTGAGAAGGTCCCAGAGTGTTATTGGCGGATAAGGTTTTGTTGGCGAAGGTGGGGAAATCAGTGCTTGGGATTGGAGTCAGCAACTTGGGATGCAGAGGGAACAAGAACAGTGAAATGAAGAGGAGGAATGTAAATGTTTTAGTCTCCCATAATATACATGCAACTCGGATACACTTCTTCAGCTGCAGCATACATCTTGTTAAACGTTCAGTTGGGACACAAATGAATGAAGCTGTTAGTTTTCTACTGGTAACAATAGTAGCAACTAAAGCACTTCCTGCCACTTAACTGATAAATGGAAAGTTTCACTTCTGTAATTTTAGCCCTTCCCCTCATTGTTAGTCATGTTCTAAGCATTCATTATAAGTATTTGCAACATTAACTAATCTAAAAATCATTATTAATCACTGTATAATGTAATGTTTAGAATCACTGATTTTATTGCAATAAATTAAAAAAACATTCCTTTCTGTTTCTTGTATTTAGCAGTTATCACAAACTCACACCATGATGGTTTATTTGTCTGCCAGTATATGGCTTCATAATTGGTTTGGAAGGTCCTGAAATTAAGGGGTGAATTTTTTCTGCATGTAATGGTGTTTCCGAAGACAAGTTTACACTTTAACTGTGTTATTATTAAATACTTAGTTTTTTTAATTGTCTGTATTGAATGATTCAATTGATCAGCTTTATTTTAATAATCACTTGCTACCATTTGTCAGAACTAATTGACAACTGAAGTACAGCCTGAATGCAAAACGCTCATAAAAAAATATATACTTTACATAAGACAATTTAATATAGCATATAGATGCACTATTTTAGAAGGACATGATAAAAACCATACATTATTCTGATACTGAAGTCAGTTTGTATTCCTTTTTATGAGGTAATAACTCATCATATCAAGTTATGAAACAGAGTTCAGTAAACCTGTAACTTGTGCAATCAAACCAGAAAAATATGAGAATGAAAGTATGTGATTTCTTGTAGTGACATATTATTGAACCAACTGGCTCTTATTCACAATCCTTTCAGGAAAATCAACTCAGCATCCATATCTGGCATCATTTACATGTGATTTCAGTCCCATACTGCGTAATTGGCTCTGAAAGCCCTCTGATGTGTCTTGGTAAACCAATCATTTGTGTAGATGTTGTTCCCCACCACTTCCTCAGGGCATTTAGAAGTGGGTAATAAATGTAATTGAGCCTGTGCTCCCCACATTCTAACATCAAATAAGTCATTTGAGCTGATACTGCAGTATACAACATTGAGTAAACCTAATCTGATTCTGATTTGAATAAATATGAAATTCTTGAGAAATTTGCTAATTTTATTGTAATCTTGCTCGAACAAGGTAACAGTAATCAATCTTTAGCAATATGAATGGTCTTTATTATCACTTAAATGTTGCATTTAATCTTGTGGAATGCTGCATGTTTGGGACACTAAGTTATGTTTTTAGAAGATAACTAAATTGCATTGCCGTGCTTATTTTGCCAATGGGAGAAAGCATGTTTTTTCAGGCTTTAGTTGCTGGGTTCTTACAAGATGGAACGGTGACTGTATTATTCAAAGGTTCAGATCGATTACCATATGTAAATCTAGAACACAGGTTTTCTGAAAACAGAACTAAAACCTAATGTTTATAGTGCTATAAATGGTTAGCTGTTCAATAATTAACAGATGGAAGATATCATTCTCCATTTCTTGTGGAACTTGAATTAGCATGGCGCATTTTACCTTACACAACTCTTACCTCAGCAAGAGAATGAAGGGAGAGAAGTTTGTTCATAGAGCGCTGACATGCTTTGATTCACTTTGCATTGTTAAATATTAGCTCTGGAAACTCTTGAGAAATGCACAGTTTAAAAAAAGATAATTTAGTACAGGTCCATCTTAATTCCATGGATTATTTCCTCAATCAGTGTTCTGTAAGTATTTTGTGATGCTGTGTGTTTACAATGTACTTAATTACTATTCTAGCACCAATTTTGATTTTCAGTTAATTATTCACACTGGCCATCTGATTTGTTAAATATTTAATTTAATTCATCACTTGAATTAAATGTTTATTAAAAATTACTTTGCTCAAATCCATGACTGAATTAATCAATAATAGAGGTTATTTTTGCTTGTTTTCCTGCCTTTTCTTGTTGTTTTCTTCCAGTTTTAAGTCAAGCAGATCTCGCAGCGCAAAACTCCATTTTTAACACCTCATGGATGCTGTCAGAATTATGAAACTTACACAGCGACATAATCTCATGCCTAGCACACTCCGAGTCATAGAGCTGTAAAACATGGAAACAGACCCTTTGGTCCAACTCATCCATGCTGACTGGATATCCTAAATTAATCTAGGCCCATTTGCCAGCATTTGGCCCATATCCCTCTAAACATTTCCCAGTCATGTACGCATCCAGATGCCTTTTCAAATGTTGTAATTGTACCAGCCTACACTACTTCCTTTGGCAGCTCACTCCATACAGGCACCACCCTCTGCATGAAAAAGTTGCCCATTAGGTGGCTTTTAGATCTTTCCTCTCTCACCTTAAACCTATGCCCTCTAGATCATAGAATCCCTACAATGTAGAAACAGGCCCTTCGGCTCAACAAGTCTACACCGACCCTCAGAGCACCCACCCAAACCCATCCCCCTATAACCCCTAATCTACACATCCCTGAACACTACGGGCAATTTAGCATGGCCAATCCACCTAGCCTGCACATCTTTGGACTGTGGGAGGAAACCGGGGCACCCAGAGGAAACCCACGCAGACACGGGGAGAATGTGCTAACTTGACACAGACAGTCGCCCAAGGAATTGAGCCTGGGTCACTGGCGCTGTGAGGCAGCAGTGCTAACCACTGTGCCACCATGCCGCCCCAAAGTTTTGGACTCTGCTACCCTGGGGAAAAGACCTTGGCTATTCACCCTATCTGTGCTCCTCATGATTTTATGAACCTCTATAAGGTCACCCATCAGCCTCCAACGCTCCAGGGAAAATAGCCGGAGTCTATTCAGCCTCTCCCTATAGCTCAAACCCTCCAACTCTGGCAACTTCCTTGTAAATCTTTTCTGAACTCTTTCAAGTTTCACAACATCTTTTGATCAGCATCAAGTTGGGAGACTAATAATGCATAGAGTGTGCCAGGAGTCACATGATCGACGTGAGTTAGTTTGATGTAAGTGTGCAGTGGAGCTGATGCGCAGAACTGCCGCATGCTAAAAAGAAAAAGCATATTGTAGAGAGGCCTGGAGCAATATTCTGTGGCCTTGCAGAAGTTGTAGGATCATAAGAATTGATGGACAACAGACCAAAGTCCATCCTGTTTGCCTTCAACCATTGTGGTGTTTGGACATTATATTGATGAATAAATTGCTTACCAATTATAACAATCAATCAATCAATCTGTCTTGGATTTGTTGGGAAAAGCAAGTGTGCTGCCTCACGGTAATGTTTAGCTGCCAATTTTAATGTCTGCTAACTCAGGTTCTACATGTAGAAATGGTCACCGATGGTACAGTAGGGACTGTGACATATTGGTTATACTACAGTATTGGTAATCCAGAGCTATGAGTTCAAATCTCACCATGGAAGCTGGAGAATTTAAATTCAATTAAACAAATCTGGAATAGTGGTGATTGTGGTGCAACCGGACTGGCAAAAACTCATTTACTTCACTAGTTTCCTTCGAGGCAGGCAATCTGCCAACCTTGCTCATTCTGGTCTGTGTGTGACTTCAGATTCCAAATTGTAATTCACTCTTAATTGCCCACGGAAATGGCCAAGTAAACTGTTGTCCCGTATTCAAGGAAGAGATGACCAGCACCTTCATGAGGGCAATTGCCAGCAAAACCTGAGTTAAGTTTTAAAAACTTATTAGCCTTCAAGATCAATTGTTGAATATATAAATTGGCCGCTGCTTGGCTTTACTCTGCCAAATTTGACAGGTTATCTGAAGTCATGGGGTTCTTTATTGATAGATTTTAAAAGATTGTTCAGTTGTGTTTTAGGTATATTTTGTATATAAATTATAATGTTTAGACTGTGATCACTGCTCTCAAGACATTATATATTGTAGATTTCAAACCAGAAAATCTGGAAAGTGAAGGTGAAGTAACCTTTTGCTTTTATGGAAAAACTTTTTCATGACTCTTGTCCAGGAATAATTATTACTTTTGGGGCCTGAGATCTCTAGTGTATGATTATCACCAATTTTCTTCTTTCTGTAACTACAGATTTCAAAAATAGAGTGACCGGAAACCAGTGCTTTCAAAGATGTTAGACTGAGAATACTGGATGGCACAATGTTTCCAAAGATTTTGTTTCTTTTTACCACCTGAAACCCAGATTTGAATCCATTCCAAATGCATGGAATAAAGATCTCTCCCTCTCTCTCTCTGGTGTTTTTCAAAATGCTCTGAGTTTATGCAAATTTGATCTTCTTCCCAATGGGTCCCACCCTCTTCTTGTAGAATAGTCTGTTGTGATCATTTGAAGTTTGTTATGGTGAGTGAAAACTTCAACAAAATGTTTCTCTTTTCAATGAAAACTGTAGCAGTGAATAAAGAAATGGCAAAGACACTATAAAAATATTAATGGGATTTAAAGTTGATTAATCTTCTGGACTTGATGGGTTGCATCCTAGGTCTTTTTAAAGATGGTTGCTACAGAGGTAATAGTGCATTGGTCTTGGTCTTCCAGAATTCCCTAAATTCCAGATCAGTTGTAATGGATTAGAAAGGAGAAAATGTAATTTCGTTATTCAAAGAAGAAGGGAGGGAGAGAGAGAACTGCCAACTATAGACCAGTTAACCTGAAATCAAGAGCAGGAGAAATGCTAAGATCTGTTTTTGGTATGTGGTAACAAGGCACATGGATCATCTTAAAAAGATCAGATAGTCAACACTGAACTACAAAGGAAAAACATGTTTGACAAATCTGTTAGTGAATTTTGAGGTTTAAACTAGGAGGTAGATTTAGCGATTTGGTGTACTTATTTTCAAGAGGTGTTCTGTAAGTTTATTATACAAAATTACAGCTCATGGGATTTGGAGTTAATATATTAAGCATGGTTTGTGAGTCAGTTAATGGGCAGAAATGAGAAAGTAGGAACGAATTGGTCATTTTTGGGTTGGCAAGCTGTACTAATGAGATATTTCAAGGATCAGTGTTTAGGACCTAGCAGTTTACAATGTATTTCAATAACTTGAATGAGAAGACTAAATCTAACATGTCCATGTTTGCTGCTAACATAATTGTTGATGATAAAGTAAAATGTAAGTGTGAAGACAACATGATCTGCAAAGGGTGCAGGCAGATTAGGAGATTTGGCAAGAAGTTGGCAAATGGAATATGGGAAATGTGAGGCTACTTACTTTGGAAAGAAACAAAAACATTTTAAATAGTGGGTGACTGGTTAATGCTGGTATCCTGAGGGGACATGGTTGTACTTATATACAACACATGCAAAGTCAATATGAAGGCACAATAAGCATTATAAATGAAATAGTTTGTTAACCTTTATTCCACTCTGTAATCTAAAAGTAAAGAAGCTATACTGCAACTGTATAGAGCCTTGGCAAGATTAACTTGGAGTATTGTGTACTAGTTCAAGTCCTTACCTAAGAAAGGAAATCCTTACCTCGGTGGGAAGGCGACAAAAATTCATTGCGTTGACTTTTGGGAAAATCTTGTCAATGAAGGGAGACTGTGTAGGTTTGGTCTGTTTTCCCCGATGTACAACATAATGAGAAGCCTTTTCAGTGAAGCATCTAAAATTCTTAAGATCTTTGAAGGGATAAACCTGGGAGGATATTTCCCTAGCTTAACAGTCCAGAATTAGGGGTTTGGTTTGATTTTGATTTATTGTTGTGACATGTACCTAAGTACAGGGAAAAGTTTTGTTTTATGAGCAGTACAGGCAGATCATAGCATATAAGGACATACAGATCATAGGGTGTTCAGATGATTGAAATATACAAGGTCACGGCTGCACAGGAGGTGTACAAAAGCAAGATCAACATTAGAAATAGTAGGAACTGCCGATGGTGAAGAATCTGAGGTAACAAGGTGGAGAGCTGGATGAACACAGCAGGCCAAGCAGCATCAGAGGAGCAGGAATGCTGACGTTTTGGGTCTGGACCCTTCTTCAGAAAAAAGATCAACATTAGATTTGAAATTAGAGAGGTCTATTCATCAGTCTAATAACAGCAGGGAAGAAGCTGTTCTTGAACCTGTTGGTTCATGTGTTTTAAGCTTCTGTATCTTCCGTCTGACACAAGAGGTTGGAAGAGAGTACTATCGGGACTTTAATAATGTTGGCAGCCTTTCCACGGCAATAAGAAATGTAGATGGCATCCATGTATGGGAGGTTGGCTTTCATGATGGTCTGGGCTATGTACATAACTTTCTGTATTTTCTTCCAGTCCTGGGCAGAGCAGTTGCCGTACTAAGGCATTATGCATGCAGATAGAATGCTTTCTGTGGTGCATCTATAAATGTTGGTGAGGGTCCTGATGGACATGCTGAATTTCCTAAGCCTCCTGACGAAGAAGAGGCGTTGTTGTTTCACAGCATCGGAGCAAGTGATCAGTTGTTAAGGGCTGAGATGAGGAAATTTTTTTTCACGTAAAGATTTAGAATCAGAACATTCAGAATTCTGTCAGAGAATTGTTGATTCTTAGTCATTAAGTTATTCAAGCAGAAGCCATTAACTTTTGGACACTGTGATAAGGGGATAGTGTGAGAGGTGGGGTTTAGGTAGATAATCATCTATGATTTGTTTTGAATAGTGAAACAAGCTCAAAGAGCTAAATGGTCTATTCCTTTTCATGCTGCTTGTATCCTTCTGTTTTTAACTGGCCTAACATGGCAGTTGCAAGAACAGGACAAAAAACTGAATATCTCCAACAAATGATTTACCACTCCCACCTTCCTCTCCTTGACACTCGACATGCCAATAACTTAATGCTCTTCTGGATGAGTGCAGCATCAAAAATGCTTGAAATTCAATACCATATAGAATAGAATATTCCATTTGGTTGCTCCCACTAAATTCAATACTTGCTTATGAAGAGACATTAATTCACACATTTAATGATTCTGTATAAATGCAAGCAATTTCTGTGAAGAGGAATTGTTGTATGAAGGGAATATAGTGAAGGAGCTAAATAGAATTACTGGCCTCCTGCTTCATCTGTTAAGAATTTTAGGAGAACAACCTTTAGTGCAATGCTTCTAAGATATGAAATCTTAAAATAGGCTCAGAGCCTTGATTTTTCATGGATCTGAAATGTTGCCAGTTCCATGAAAGTTGGGCCCATTTAGATTAATGCACGTAACCAATAAAGGGTGGACCACGTGCCGACTGTGCTTTTAATATAAAGATGTTTTTACTTATTAACAGATAATTACAAACTGCTCCAAAATGCATTAGCTCCAATTTGAAGTAGTTTGATTAGCATTACAGTAACCACTTCTTCAGTCTGTGACGCATGCTGTTTTGTTATTACTTCTGTTAAATGCAAATGAACATCTGTTCTTGCAATTATGGGCGCCAGAAATCTGTGTAATAGTGCAGAGCATGAAAGTGAAGATACTTATAAGGGAACAAAATTTGAAACTTTTACATTAAAATAAGTGAATCATGTTGGAATGTGTGAATTATTTTGGGGGAAAATGAGAGAGTTTAAACTTTACAGACACAAAATTAAAGGTCTTGTTTTAAAAAAAATGCAGGTCATGACTAAAATAACATGAACAATTTGCATTATCCATGTGTCATGCCCAGTAAAGAGCCACATTCATAACTCTCAAGATACAAACTTCATTCACTTTGACCATCAAAAGTGGATAATTACTGCTTAAATGGCCACTGTTTGATTTCTACAAAAAAAAAATCAACTTCTGTCTGAAGCTGTTTCTAGAAAGTTCACAAAATGTAAATGATACCCAAAATTCAATAACCTACCTGTCTGATATGCCTTTATCTCCAAGATCAGCATTCCACAAAGACAAGTGTGAACATCCACAATTGTGTAGCACTGGCTTCTAACGTCTAATTGTGTGGACAATGGAAGCACTGATCTTACGGTCACATTATCGAAACTGACTTTAGACCTATCTGCCTACTGCAAGAATCAGACAGGAATGAGTCACTCTGGGAACCTACAGGACAAAGAGAGACTATAACTCCAGTCAGAAGAGAACCTTGCCTAACACCAATCCAGCTCAGGCAGTATGAGGGCAATAAATTCATTTTTACCTGCAAAGATTCGTCAACCATAGCTTCATCTGGAGATTGAGATTTCCAACTTGCATTCATCTTCAGAGAACTATGACAGGGAGCCTGTCAGATCTACTCCATGTACACCTTAAAAGACTCCTTCTGAGTGTGATTTGCTTCTTGTATTCTGTTAATAAACTAGTGGTATGCTTTGTCCTCTAGAATCTATCCTTATGCATGTGTATGTGTGTGCATGTGAGTTTTTGATTGTATTTGCATATTGGGGTTTTGTGTGAATAAAGTGTGTTGTTGTTGTTGCATACAATTAATGAGAAAGGGGAAAACGTATCCCATAATTTCTCTCCCTGTCCATAATACGTGGCAATGAAGACAGAATTTTTGAATTATATGTGATATCAAAATAACACCAGAGAAAACGATGATGACTTTGAAAATGGGCAGACTTCGTGTTTTTGGGAATTTGCTTCAAAGTGGTTTTGAAATCACAATGTATCCTGAACTGTGTTGTGACAGGTTTATGATGCACTGAAAATTATAATTTGAGATATTTTAGTTAAATGCTAGTGAATGCTTACAGTTGATGGTTGCACGTTTAATTCTGGTTTTAAAAAATGTATGGTTCATTCGTTTGGTAAAGATTGCATAATTTTATTTTACTTTATTTTTGATAACTAAATTTAAAAAGACTTTTAAAATCAAGGACTGTGGAAGGAACTGCTGTACTTTTAAAAACAAGTTACTGGAACTTATTGTGAATTGTGCTGTGAGTTGTGTCTGGACTGTTGGTCTGTTCAAGTAGTGAGGGAGGTGAGGTAAACTGGCATGGCACTGGGTTGCATGTGTGGTGTGAGATTTGGCCAGCAGCAGAGTGCTGAATTGATTTGTGCAATTGTGAGCAGTTGTGGATGCCAGAAGCTGTCAGCCTGATGATAACTCTGGTTCTTGGGCAGCTCTACAGCTGGTGTGTGAACGATTCAAAGGCAAAGGTCTCCAGACTGAAAGATACAGGGTTTGTGTCTACGTCTGCAGCAATGTAACTCAAGCCTGGAGATAGTCAATTAATCTTGCCCATCCTTTGCCTTTAACCAGTAACTAAGAGATTTTATAATTACAGTACCAATTGCCCGGTACCTCCAGCGAAGAAGTGAAAGCTTCCACTTGGAGAAAAGAAGTTCATGGGAAGCAAAAGGAATATCTCATCAAATGCTGTGGACTAATGCTTTTAAATGATTTCCTCAGAATTATTTCCTCCACCCGTAACACCAATTTTTTTTCTATTAATTCTTAGAACATGGGTTGTTATTTCATATTATTGTTCGTCTGTGTCCAGAACCTGAGTCCGTCAGACAGGTTAATTGGGAGCTCTGCATACTTTAATTAAACTATTAACATTTATGGTGACTCTAGGAGCCGTGAGTCTCAAGAATCAGTGTACTTTTCCAATTGAGTCACAACATATCACAAAATTTCTTCCCTCCAATCTTCATCTCCGGGGCTTGGTGATTAGTGGCAAATGATACCTCATTGTTCTTGATCTGTCTCTAGTCTTTGACGTGACTGCATTCTCCTTCAACATCTCACCGGGTTCCATTTTAATCTACCTAATTATAACCAGAGTATTATTTGCAATGGTTTCTCTTCCTGCTTCCCATGTTCCCCACAGGTCTGTCGTTGAACATTTCAGCAATATCAGCTGAAGGCACAGTCAGTTTTCACATGACACTAAACAAACCTAGATCTAATTGCCACCACCTCTTTTGACTCATTCTGTGTTGCTAAGTTAGCAAACAGCTTGACCGTCATCCAGTACTGAAATCTTCTTCAAATTCCTAAGGTGTGAATGTGATTTTCAAGAAGGCCGTTAGGTAATAGGAACTATATTAATTGGTAGAAAATTGAGACATGTGTCCTGTCAAATTTGATTACAATCCTTAAAAATTCTAAAGTGAAAGCAATGATAAACATGTACCACTATACAATTGGTGTATTTTGTGAAAGGTGAGCAACTGTTTATGGGATATTGCAGCCAGTGCTAAACTGCTTGTGTTACTGATCTTTTCAACATGTATAAAGCAAGATGGAAGTTCAGAAATTGGAAAAAATGTGTATTAACATAATTCTGTTCACATTCAGGATAGTGATTGAGAAAATGTAGTTAGTGCCAGGTTTCTAAGTAAATGCTAGCAGGACAGGAATAAATACTTCACTTTCTAAAAATTGCTTCTTTTAGTTTTAATTAATGTAGAATTAGTACTTCCGAGGCTCTTACAAGACTTTTCATATATCTGTGCCTTGTGCTGTTCAATAATCCAAGGTATCAGTTAAGCTTATTTTTATTTGTAATTGTGCTGAACTGGCCTTAATTTCCTGATAACATTGTTTAGACCATGTAATTTTACAGGGAGTGAGATTAATGAACATCAGGGTGGATGAAGGGATCACAATAGCGGTCTTGAAATGGAAACAATCTTCTACAATTCTACTGTGGTAATTGGGACAGTTACTATTAATTGAGTGGTAACCTTAACCATTGTGCCTTGATTGCTTCGTGAGTGCATTTCATAAGACCCTGAGCACAAGGAAAACTAGCCACTGTTTCAAATCCCAGAGCGCTGTAATTTTGAATAATGTCATCCATGGGAAAGGTTGAGTACTGGTTGGGCCTAACAAATAATGATTTGTGCCTTAATATAGTGTGTATTGCGAATGGAGAGATGCTGGTGATATACCATTAATAAGTTTCACAAAGCATTGACAGCACCTTTTGACAGCCAGTGGCACACTTTGCTCTGTGTCAACAAATAGAAAGAAAGCTATAAACATCAGCAGCAACCTGTCAATTGAAGAACAGCCTCCTGCTGTACTGCTTCTCAAAGATATCCAATAAGTTCTGTTAACTTTTGCACTAGGTTTAGTCTTATTAAAGCAAAACCCTCTTTCACCGTCTATCTTCCAACAGACTTATCTACTTATCTTGGGTAATGAGGCTATAATTCCATCCGAAGCAATGAAACAAAAATAGAGCCTAGGGTAGTAAGCTGAGAGATTTCATAAGACAAAGGGTAAAACCCCATTGGGAATCCACTGAATAGAACCGCATACTGACCTCTCTCTTTTAAATAGTCCTTTCTGTCTGTCTGCTAAGAGTCAGACAGGTAGTATCCCAGTTGTATTAGGTGGATTTGCCACTGGGTGGGGCAGTTAAAATCGTATTGACATCCTTCTGTATTATAGGACCTCAGTTTGCGTGAATTCAGGAATTTTTGACCACAATTAAATGGGCAGTTAAATAGGCAGCCAGAATAATTACAATAGGTTAAGGTGCAGGAAGGTCAAATCATTCATTTTATTGACTTATGAATTGCCACTTTTCCACAACATTATGCTTCTTTTTCAAGCAATAACTGAAAAAAAAATGTGAAATGGCATTCAGCACATGTACGAGATTTGACTGACAACCAAGAACAGTGACTATATTCCGAATGTAACCACTGGCTGTAAGGTGCTTTGAGATGTCTGGTGGTCATGAAAAATATGATATGAATGCAACTATTTTCTTTTTTAAACAAAATAGTTATACACCAATCATCATTTTAAAAGTTGTGACCATTAATTGTGCGTTTTTGGTTTTATCTCCTTGCCTTGTGCCATGAAATGAGTGAGCCATCAGATTCATTTTGGTATGACTTGCAATGGTGGCCAGGAGCCTATGTGGAAGAAGGTAGAGAATAGACAGAATAAGATAAGGATTGAGTCTGAGCCTAGAATACAAGACTCTCCTGGAATTATCATCTTTAATATAGGGAAATCAGCCAACAAATTTATTTCTTTTGCTTAAAAAGATAAAACTAATTATTGGCTGCATAAATTATCACTAAATTGCTCCAGTCAATACAGTTTGGAGCTGGAGGAACACAGCAGGTCAGACAGCATCAGAGGAGCAGGAGAGTCGACTCTCCTGCTCCTCTGATGCTGCTTGACATGCTGTGTTCCACCAGCTCCACACTATATTGACTCTGACTCCAGCATCTGCAGTTTTTGCTATCACTAAATTGCTCCATGCACTTTGGCAACTATAATCGGGAGATTTGGGAACTGGAATTTAGCCCATCATCTACAATAGGCAGAAGGCACTGCACAGGGTGAGTGAATAGAAGGTGAAAAAAACAACCCTAGTCTTTGTACTGTATAGGGACTAGTTGTTGGGTTTGTTTTGGTGAACTTTGTGAATAGCCGAAAAGAATAAAGCAGTATTAATCACTGAACATGCTTGATACAGGTAATAAGCAAAACAGAAGGGAGAGAAAGTACTGTTCCTTACCCCTTTGTGTTTTGTGTATGGTTTTGGAAAGAGTTGATCATTCCCTTTGTCAGTTTTAAAATTGCTAGCGTTTTCAGTTGTACTCTGATCATTTTATCTGTTTTTGATGTTTTCTATAGGTGGATTTGTTACATTTTCATCTAGCTTCTCAGGCCTCTGTGAAGGAAAATCTGCTGTAGTACCAACAAGCATTTCACAGCCATGCTTACCTGTCACCAACACTGGCCCAACTCGCATTCTTCCTCACCTTTACCTTGGTTGCCAACGAGATGTATTGAACAAGGTAACGAGTGTGGCTGCTAGTGTACACAAACCTTTGATTTTATTAAGTAATTGACTTATTAAAAAGTGATGTTTTATCACTTGTGTATTTGTGCCATGAAATTTATCACAAAAAGGAAATAAATGGAGCAAGAACGATTCAAAGCACACCCACTTTCAGGAAGTTAAAATGGGGCTCATGGTGTTTCGAAATAAGACAATACAGATCACAATTAGAGTTAAACCAAACAAAGCTCCAGTTTGAGATAATCATATAATTTGAACTGCATTTAATAATATTTGCGTTTTTTCTGTTTTGCTTCAAATATAGGAGCTAATGCAACAGATTGATATTGGCTATGTACTCAATGCAAGTAACACATGCCCAAAACCTGACTTTATCCCAGAGAGTCACTTTCTACGCGTTCCAGTCAATGACAGCTTTTGTGAGAAGATATTGCCTTGGCTTGACAAATCAGTAGAATTTATAGGTCAGTCGGAATTTTTTTTTCCCTTGTTTCTTAAATAAATTGTAATACATTCTTTGTGATAATTTTCTTCATGCCTTGTGACTCTTTGAGGCTTCCCGATTATAATTGTCCTTTAGCCGGGAAGGAGATGGACATGTGAGAAGAGCTTGGGTGCATTTCCCTGTTGAGACAGCTCCCCTCCCCATGAAATGTTTTTTTTCTATTTGACACAACTTCATGAAACTGAGAGTAGGATCTCTGAGAAATCGCAGATGTAAATCTACATTAGATCATTAGAATGGAAACAGTAAAATCTGTTATTTTGATATTCGGGTCTAATTTTTTCTCAAAAAAAAACACACTAGCTTACAAATTAGAAGATGAAGTAGTGCTTTAGAGAGGGGCTGAATAGGTGGAGAATTTTTTCCTCTGGAGCCTCGGACGCTGAGGGGTCACCTTTATAGAGGTTTATAAAATCGTGAGGGGCATAGATAAGGTGAATGGTCAAGGTCTTTTCCCCAGGCTAGGGGAGTCCAAAGGGAGCATAGGTTTAAAGAGAGGGGTAAAACATTTAAAATGGACCTGAGTGGCAGCTTTTTCATCCACACGGTGATGCCTGTATGGAACAAGCTGCCAAAGGAAGTGGTGGAGGCAGGTACAATTATGTCATTTAAAGGGTATCTGGATGGGTACATGAATAGAAAGAGTTTAGAGGGATGTGGGTCAAATGCTGTCAAATGCGACTTGATCGGTTTAGGATATCTGGTCAGCCTGGACGAGTTGGAACAAAGGGTCTGTTTCCGTGCTGTATATCTCTATGACTAAGTAGACCATTCAACTCCTTGAGCTGGCTCTGCCGTTCAATGACATTGTGGTTGCTCTTTAGTGTTTCAGGTTCCACATTCCCCTCTCTCCCTAATAAGTTTTGATTCCCTTGGCCAACAAGAATCTTATCTCCTCCACTTTTAAAAATATTCAATAACCTTGCCTTCATTGCTTTGAGACAGAGTGTTCAAGATCACAGAATCCTCTGAGGAGAACTAAAATGGTTGTGTAGAGCTGGTTGCTGTAAATTTCTTCTGGAATTTTCTTTGTTTGATGATTGGTCTGACTGATGGTTAGCACTGTCACAAAGCAGAAATAAGTGTATTACCCAATGATCCATTTTGTAGGTAAGTTTAATTTTCTTTCATCTCTTATTATCCAAGCATTGTCAGCTATTTAACTGAATGTTTGTGGTTCATTCAGTCTGCTTGATATCATCAGTGAAGGAGGAGAACTTATCATCCAGTAGTCACTAAATTCAGCAAGTTCATTATGTACTCAACCTACCGGCTACTGTTCCCCAAGTTTTCTTTCAGTCCATAATAGATCTGGGATTGGCAAAGATGGATTGCAGGAGGATTAAGCCACAAGTCATAGAGATATACAGCATGGAAACAGACCCTTCGGTCCAACTCGTCCATGCAGACCAGATTTCCTAAGTAAATCTAGTCCCATTTGCCATGCATTTGGCCCATATCCCTCTAAACCCTTCCTATTCATATACCCATCCAGATGCCTTTTAAATGTTATAATTGTACCAGTTTGCACCACTTCCTCTGGCAGCTCATTCCATACACTCATCACCACTGCATGAAAATGTTGCCCCTTAGGTCCCTTTTAAATCTTCCCCCCTCACTTTAAACCTATGCCCTCTAGTTTTGGATTCTCCCACCCTGGGGAAAAGAGCATTGTCGATTTACCCTATCCATGCCCCTCATGATTTTATAAACCGCTATAAACCCCTCAAACTCCAATGCTTCAGGGAAAATAGCCCTAGCCTATTCAGCCTCTCTCTATAGTTCAAACCCTCCAACCCTAACAACATCCTTCCTCTTGCAGGGAGACCAGAATTGCATGCAGTATTCCAATAGTGGCCTAACCAATGTCCTGTACAGCTGCAACATGACCTCCCAATTCCTATACTCAATGTACTGACCAATAAAGGGAAGCATACCAAACACCACCTTCACTATCCTATCTACCTAGGACTCCACTTTCAAGGAACTATGAACCTGCACTCCAAGGTCTTTTTGTTTAATAACACTCCCAAGACCTTACCATTAAATGTATAAGTCCTGGTCTGATTTTGCCTTTCCAAAATGCAGCACCTCACATTTATCTAAATTAAGCTCCATCTGCCACTCCTCAGCCCACTGGCCCATCTGATCAAGATCCCATTATACTCCGAGGTAACCTTCTTTGCTGTCCACTACACCTCCAATTTTAATGTCATCTGCAAACTTACTAACCATACCTCCTTTGTTCACATCCAAATCATTTATATAAATGACAAAAAGCAGTGAACCCAGCACCGATCCTTATGGCACACTGTTGGTCACAGGCCTCCAATCTGAAAAGCAACCCTCCACCACCAGCCTCTGTCTTCTACCTTCAAGTGATCTAACCTTTCTAACCAGTCTACCATGGTGAACCTTGTCAAATGCCTTACTGAAGTACATGTAGTTCACATCCACCTCTTTGCCCTCATCAATCCTCTTCAAAAGACTTAATGAAATTAGTGAGCCACGATTTCCCATGCACAAAGCCATGTTGACTACCTCTATTCAGCCCTTGCTTTTCCAAATACATGTAAGTCCTGTCCCTCTGGATTCCTTCCAAGAATGTGCCCACAACCGATGTCAGACTCGCTGCTCTATAGATCCCTGGCTTTTCCTTACCACCTTTCTTAAATAGTGGCACCATGTTAACCAACCTCTGGCACCTCAACTTTCACTACCGATGATACAAATATCTTAGCAAGGGGCCCAGCAATCACTTTCTTAGCTTCCCACCAAGTTCTAGGGTACACCTGATCAGGTTCTAGGGATTTATTCACCTTATGTGTTTTAAGCCATCCAGGACCACCTCATCTATAATATGGATATTTTTCAAGATATTGCTATTTATTTCACCATGTTCTATACCTTCCATATCCTTCTCAGTAAACACTGATGCAAAATACTTGTTTAATATCTTCCCCCATCACCTGCGTTTCCACACATAGGTGGCCTTGCTGATCTTTAAGGGGCCCTATTCTCTCCCTAGTTACCTTTTTGTCCTTAAGCCCTTTCGATTCTCCTTAACCCTTTTTGCCCTCCTGATTTCCCTCATGCTCCTACTGCCTTTATACTCTTGTAGGGATTCACTCGATCTCTGCTGCCTGTATCTGACATGTGCTTCCTTCTTTTTCTTGACCAAAACCTCTATTTCTCTAGTCATCCACCCCCTATCAACTTTTGAAAGTTCTTGCCTAATACCGTCAAATTTGACCTTCCTTCAATTTAGAACATTAACTTTTAGATCTGATCTATCCTTTTCCATCACTATTTTAAAACTAATAGAATTAAGGTCATTGGCCGCAAAGTGCTCCGCCACTAACATCTCCGTCACCTGCCCTGCCTTATTTCCCAAGAGCAGATCAAGTTTTGCACCTTCTCTAGTAGGTACATCCACATACAGAATCGGAAAATTTTCTTGTACACTTAACAAATTCCTCTTCATCCATGCCCTTAACACTGTGGCAGTCCCAGTCTATGATTGAAAATTTAAAATCCCCTACCAAAGCTACCTTGTTATTCTTACAGATAACTGAGATCTCCTTACAAATTTGTTTCTCAATTTCCTGCTGTTTTGGGGGTCTATAGTACAATCTCAATAAGGTGATCGTCTTTCTTATTTCTCAGTTCCAACCAAATAACTTCCCTGGACGTATTCCCAGGAATACGCTCCCTAAGTACAGCCATAATGTTATTCCCTAATCAAAAATGCCACTCCCCCTCCTCTCTTGCCCCCCCTTTCTATCCTTATAGCATCTGTGCCCTGGAACATTAAGCTGCCAGTCCTGTCCATCCGTGATGCAACATTCTCTGTAATTGCCATGATATCCCAGTCCTATGTTCTAACCATGCCAAAAGTTCATCTGCCTTATCTGTTAGGCTTCTTGCATTGAAATAAATGCAGTTGAAGTTATCAGCCTTACCTTGTTCTTTGCTTTGTTCTTGCCTGCCTTGACTGTGTGACTTTCTCCTTTTCCCAATTGTATCAGTCTCAGACTGATCTCTTTCCTCACTATATCCTTTAGGTCACCATCCCCCTGTCCTCACTAGTTTAAATCCTCCCCAGCAGCTCTAGCAAATCTCCCTGCCTGTATATTAGTCTCCTTCCAATTCAAGTACAATCCATCCTTCTAATACAGGTCATTTCTACCCCAGAAGAGATTCCAGTGATCAAAAATTGTGAATCCTTCTCCCCTGCACCAGCTTCTCAGCCACTCATTCATCTTCTCTAACCCCCATTCCTACCTTCACTAGCTCATGGCACTGGGAGTAATCCAGATATTACCATCCTCGAGGACCCAAACCTGTGTGGGAGAGCTCATAGAAGGGAGCAGCTAAGTAGCTTTATAAAGTGTAACCATACTCTTTTTTTTAATATAAATTTTCAATAGGGAGTAGAGTGATTATATGTTTTGAGATCTGTCTCTTGATTAAACTTGAAAAATATAAAACATAGGTGCTAATTTAGCCTGGAGCAGTGTTTTTTTTTTAAAAGAGCAGCGACTGTGCTATTTTCTGGTCTGTAGATTGTTAGGGTGCAAAGATGGCTTTTAGCAGAGTGATGTGCTCTTCCTGTTGGATGTGGAAGATTACAGAGAGTTTCCATGTTACTGAGTAAATTAACAACAAAAGTTTGGGGCGGCACCTAGATATACACGTGAGCATCGTCTAACAAATTAGGAGTTATATGAACAGAGTCGCAGCAATGTGAACAAAATATTACTTTATAAATTAACAGTACAGTTCCGACTAATCTTCCAGAGCACGGTGTTGTAATGTTGTAGATTATAAACTGTATCTAAATTTACTTTTCAAAAAAAAAAAGAACATTGCTAAAGTTCCATCTTCATTTCATTTCATTTCTAGAGAAAGCAAAGGCATCAAATGGATGCGTGTTGGTGCACTGTTTGGCTGGAATTTCCCGTTCTGCCACCATTGCCATAGCTTACATAATGAAGAGAATGGATATGTCACTAGATGAAGCTTACAGGTAAGAAGTAGGATGTTATCAGTTTAGTAGTTTGTGCAGAGATTTTGTTACTGACTCATAAGGGGAATTAAAGTAGCAGAATGTAGATGTAGTAATAAATTTAAAGACATGGAGATACATAAATTATTGAAATAGTCACTAATTAACCCATAATCTAATCCTTCAAAATATTTGGTAGGTGGCAGCAATTTGGTTTGTGGCTCTGCCATTCATAATAGAGGGCTGTTGGTAGAATCATGCACTGAGCAGTTCAACTTTATCTCTTGCCATTGCTGGACTTAGCCATAACTGAGGATAGGGCTGTCCATATGGTTTTGGGACAAGAAATCTTCAAGGCAAACAATGGAAGGGTGTTGGATTTCAGATGATAAATATGATTCAATAAGACTATCATAGTAGACTTCTGATTTGAACACCTAGCAAAAAGGGGCAAATATTTGAGTCACTTGGCTGGAATTGTGAGTCTCGATTTGATGCCTGGGTTATGTCCATGTGTTTATCAAACACTAATTTAATGCTGCTACTCTTATAACAGCTATTTTATAATGATGATTATAAAATCATGGAATTTTATGGAATTCCATGGATGATTTTCCAGGCTTCTTAAAAAGCCATTTGACTGGCCAAACAGGCTGTTATGTCTGGACTACAATACACGGGAATATATGGACAGGGAGTCTTTCACAAGTGAACATGACGGCCTTTGACACTAAGCTGAACAGATTTGAGGCAATGAGCTTTTGGCAAGTTGGCAATATTCCAACCCATAAAAGCAGAGATGTATTTACATGGTTTGCTTCAGACTATGGCCACATCTCAGAGGTGCAGGTTCAGAACAGGGTTGGTGAAACCAGTATTGGACGGAATAAAAAGGGAAGTCTAGGGGATTGAGAACAAGGATCCAGAGAAAGGAATGAGGGGGCATGCTCTCAAAAAGACAGATAATTTGCTGACCATAGCACTTGTTAAAGCAGGAACCTTTTCAAAGGGACGAGTGGAAAACTTGATGTTGTTGTCAGGTATTAGGGGGATGGCTAGCATCCTTTGAAAATAGGACTAAGATTGATTTATTGTCTGCCTCGTGCTGATGCAAGGACCATGTTGAAGGGTATTAGAGAGGGAAGGAGTGTTTTCAATTGTAGTTGTCTATATTGGAACCTAAACATGAAACAACAGGCAAGAGAGAGTTTTTGAGTACTAGGAACATTTTTAAAAAGACTTTGAGGGTTATCATCTTTGGATTATTATGATCCATTTGTAAATTAGCATGAAGGTAAGTAGATTAGAGGTTAAAAAATGGCTGAAGGAGTGGTATCAAAGAGGGACTTCATGTGACAATAGCTAGTACAAGTATAGAGTTAAGAAAAGTATGCACTTTAGGAAAGGCAGTCATAAAGACTTAATAAATAGGAGGGCAGGCTCACAAGTTGTGAAGGGGAGTTCAAATCCTGCCATTGAATTTGAAATCAATGCAAATCTGGAATTAAGAGTGTAATGATGATCATAAGTCCATAGTTTGCCAGAAAAAAAAATCTGATTCACTAATGTCCTTTAGGGAAGGAAATTGTCATCCTTACCTGGTCTGGCCTATATATGACTCCAGACCCACAATGCGGTTGGCTCTTTACTGCCCACTGGGCAATTAGGGATGGACAGTAAATGCTGGCCTAGCCAACAACATCCTCATCCCATGGAATGAATCTTTAAAAGTCTTTGTTTTTGAACTATTAAAGCAATAAATAATCAGAACTGGAATAAACAGGTACCAGAAACAACACTGGCAGAATAAAGAAAGAAAATACTTTAAGACTGTAATGGGAATTGTGTATAATAAGCTCCTGTGTAGCAGCTGTGAAATATTGGAATGTATTTATAGCTAGAGATTGGACAACATATGCAGCCAGAGTCATTTTTAAGATAAATATCTTAGTTGTGCTTGATAATTTTGGAACAATGTATCCTAAACAAAGGGAGCAGCATATTAAATAAAATAATGAGCCAAATTAGAGACAATAAGGACTGCAGATGCTGGAAGCCAGAGTCTATAGATGTGAGGCTGGAAAATCACAGCAGGTCGGACAGCATCAGAGGAGCAGGTAAGGCAACGTTTTGAGCTGAAACCCTTTGTCAGGATTGGGAGGGGTGCCCAGAAATAAAGAGGGATGGATGCTGGTAGGGGGTATTGTGATTGGTCCCTGGGAAGGGTAGAGCAGATAGGTTAGTAGGAAGATGGACAGGTTAGGTCAGGTCAGGTCAGGAAGGTGAGGGGGAGGAAGAGGGCTGGACATGGGATGAGGCTGGGGTTAGAAGGATTTTGAAGTTGGTGAAGACAATGTTGAGGTTATTGGGTTGTAAGCTCCCAAGGCGAAATACCACTTAGTATTCCTCCAGTTTACGTTTGGCCTCACTCTGACAGTGGAGGCCGCCAAGAATGGACATGTCACCAGTGGAGTGGGAGGGGAAATTTAAAATGGATGGCCACCAGAAGATCAGGTGGGTTGATGCGTGCAGAATGCAGATGCTCCACTTTCTGGTCCCTGAGCCTGTGTTTGGTTTCCCTGATTATAGAGGAAACTACATCAGGAGCAACACATGCAATAAATCAGGTTGGATGAAGTGTGGGTGAATCTCTGCCAGATCTGGAAGGATTATTTGGGGCTTCGGATGGAGGGGAGAGGGGAGGTGTAATAGCAGGTGTTGCATCTCTTGTGGTTGCTGGGAAAGGTACTGAGTGTGGTGGGGAATGTAGAGCTGACGACGGAGTCATGGAATGAACAGTCCCCACAGAAAGTGGACAGGGCTGGGGAGGGAAATACCTTTTTGGTGGTAGGGTCTGATTGTAGGTGGCAGAAATGTCAGAGGATGATGCGTTGTATTTGGAGTTTGGGGTAGTGCATGATCCAAGTTTATTTAACAGCCTCATTGTGTGAACACTTATCTAATCATTACTGTAACAACTATATTACAGTCATTGTTTTAGGAGATTGGTTTTGAAAGGAGAAACCTAAGACTTGAAATTTAGATACGGCTGACTTCCACCTGATGAAGAAGTAACTGTTTGTTTGCAATAATTTGGGTAAAATTGTAGGTGATCAGTGGATATGCTACAGTTCATCTACAGACAAATATGAAAAGGGTGAAAGGACAGTATTTCAAATTTCAAGATTTTTATTGTAACAAAACTTACTAAACAGATCACTTATACAATCAGACTAAGGGTAAAGTATGTCACATTAATACAATCCAAAATATGTCTCAATTTTAGACAATGCCTTGCTTCTGGCAAACGCGTAGCATTACAGAAACAGTCAATCTCAGAGCACCAGCATTTCTCCCTGTCATTACCAGAGGTCTGGAGTCCTTTGATAATCATTCCACTCAGCTAAGTTTTCTCATGTTGTATTACCCAATCGTAGTGTACTTTGTTGACTTTCCAGTACTTTCAAAAAATCCCGCTTGTCCACTGCAGTAGCTTCTTTGCTCAAACAGCTGCTGACCAGTTTCTATGAAATGTCCCGAAAAGGTGTTAAAACTGGCACCCATCGCTTGAATACATTATTGTTGAACATTTTCTCCCTAGAGCAACCAGATCACAAATACATCCATTTGAAAAAATGCTTATCATGATTTCATCTTTTTCTAAACATGGTTATGTAATAAAAGGCAAGGCAGAATCATCTTGTAAAGTTCAGGGTTTATGGCAGGGAGTGTTGAAAAAGGACTTGATGCAATACAGAACTGGCTTATATTCCCAAGTAAAAAGCTTGTCAAAAAAAAAACTATGGGTGACTAAAGTATTAAGGGCACCATAAAACAAAAGTACATACCAGAACTGAAGAGAAATAAATAGGATAGAATGGGCGAAGCAGATGAAATTTGCAAGGAAAACAAAAATCTTTTTCCTAATTGTTCTTCACCACCTCTTCTACAATGTAGATTCCTTAAAAACTAAATGAGGTTATAAATAGTGAAACTGAAATAAGGAAATGGCAGATATAGAAGAGATTAGCATCTTGGAAAACCTAAGAAAAGTAATAACAAGCATGCAGCAAAATTGTTGTAATGAAAAAAAAATGGCACTAAAAGTGTCCCATCTTCAGAATGGAATGTTTTACAATTCAGTTTCTCAGGAAGCAGGCTACATTCTATTTGCCCTCTGATCAGGAACTGCTCCTATATTTTAAGGAGGGGAAAATCAGGGCATAAATTTCCCCAGTGATTAAGGACAGAACAGCTGAACACCTTAAATTTTCAGCTGGCCGGTATGGATCTGCAAAAGGCGGGACACACCCAATGAAAATTGTTGAACATTTTCAAAATGTTCCTGTACAGGAGAATGTCGATGGCTGCTTTTTACACAGACTCCAAGAAAGACAAAGTCTTACAGAAACTTTAATCAAATATCAGCAAAAGCTGAAGCTCTCTGAATTGAGGACAAATTATGAACTGATCAGATTGAACAAACTAAGGATAATAAGCAGATACAGCAAGTCCTCACTGAAACTTGCAGTGCCCCTGAAATCTGCAACTTTAAGTACATCACATTTTTTTCCATTAAAACCCTTATCAGAACAAAATACATTTTACTTTGCAAGTTGAAATACTTTACATTTCTAAATTTCTACACTTTTTTGTTTTACACTGATTTCATTTAACGGCACCTCCTGCTTCCTGAAAGCTCCAGCTCTCCATCCCCAAGTCTTTCACTGTGTGTCTCTCTCTCTCTCTCTCACTGCTTACATCTCTTGAACCTATGTTCCCATTCAAGCTTTGGATCCAATTTGATCTGACCTAAAGGTGGAACTTGGTGGGTGGAGTGAACAGCGCAGAGCTGGGGCTGTCATCATTCATTTTTTAAAAGATGCTCCTGTTCACTACTTCTCTAGCCTGGAGACAAGTGGCAAGAGACAGCAGGAGTGGCTTTGATTGTCTTTATAAGACCTAAAAAGTGGAGATGAACTGAAAATGGTGGAGGTCCAAAGAATCTTACAAGACCATGTACGTGAATTATTAAATTGTGATGGATAATTATAAAGAATAATCAGTAAAACAAATGAAATTCTGACCTTTTATATATAGATATTAGATTAGAGAATCCTGTTGCTCGCACACCTCAGGAAGGACATATTGGTTCCAGAGGATATGCAGCAATAATTACCAATAAAATACTTAGGATACTGGTCTCTGGAATTAGTAAAATTAAGGAGAAATTGATTAAATTTGAGAATATCAAGGCAACTGGTAGAATAGAGACACTATGTCCACTGCTTGCAGGATCTAAAACTAGGTGACATAGCCTAAATGTTACAGTCACACCTTTCTCAAGCAAAGTTTGGAAATGCTTCTTTATCAAAAGAATTGCTGAAAGTTGGAACTCTTTTGGAAATAGCAGACAGTGCTGGGCTGACAAATCTATCAAAGGTATTAAAAGATAATAGAGCAAAGGAATATACAATAATGTATCCATTGATTCATTCAGTAGGCCTGCTGGTTAAAGTAACCTACTCCTAAATTACCATTATGAGTTTAACCACTCGGATACAATCGCACGTAGGCTAGGGTCTGTCATGTAAGCCGGTTCTCTTTCTTTGAAGGAAATTAGTGAGCCTGCTTGGTTTCCAACAGAATTACATTTGATTTGATAGTGTTTAGGGGCCATTACCATAAATACTCAGTTATTTTACACTTTTTTTTCTCTGGATCTACCAAAAACTGAATTATTGTTTTATAAATGGAGAAGGAATGTTATTCTTAAAGATGTTCTTCATATTTTATTTCTTATAAACACCATCAATAGTTCTGGGACTGTGGGGTGAAGACCCATTAAGCAGCTCCTATATTTCCTGCTCGAGCAAATCACAAAACTAATTTGAAGTGGTATCCTTCATCATGGCCAATAAGCTCATTTCTACATTGGCTATCAATAGTAAGGAAGGATTAATGCTCTATACAGTTTGACCAAAGTTTTAATTTTTTTCTGACCTAATAACCAAATTAACACAAGCCTATTTTTTTGGAAATAGTTCATGGTACCCCACATCTCAGTCACAAAGAAATTTGCTTTTGTTTTTAAGATTTGTCAAAGAGAAGAGACCAACCATCTCGCCTAACTTTAACTTCCTTGGCCAACTGCTGGATTTTGAGAAAAAGTTGAAAACTCAGACTGGACAAACAGGAACCATTACCAAACTAAAATTCCTGCAGTTAGAGCGAGCTGGGGAACAGAGAGTGACGCAGGAAAGTGGCCGCTTTGATACAGTAACAGAAAACCAAGCCTTTACATCCACTACCTCAGAGACTATGGATCAGAATCTGACTGCACCTATTACACCTTTATCTGCACTTATGGAATCCACTGTTGCCAGTCTGGAAGAAGAATGTTTTTTGGCTCAAGGACTCAATGGACTTAGCCTGTCCTTGGACAGGCTAGAGGACAACAATCGATTAAAACGCTCATTTTCTTTGGACATAAAGTCTGTTTCATATCCCACAAACAGTGGAGGTGCTAGTTCTACACCAATTGCTGCTTCTCCAGAAGACAGTTGTGATCCTTTGAAGGAATCAAATGCGGGTGAAACTGGTCGGTTCTGTTTTTTCTCATCTGCTCAGAAAGAAGTGGAGCAGCTTTCAGAACACACCACACCCATTGTGATGGAGGTAAATACAAAACAACCACAAACCATTTGGCAGCAAGGATCACCAAAAAGTGCAGCTATGTCTTCAGCGCAAACAGCAGCAAGCACAAATACAATGCCTAGAACACTCCTGTACCCGTTGCACAGAAGTGGAAGCATGGAGGATAACTACAGAACAAACTTTCTACTAGGTCTTTCTAGCAGCCAACAGCATTTGGCAACATCTGCAGCAGGAATGGGGCTCAAAGGATGGCATTCAGACATACTCTCACCTCAAACGTCAACTGCATCATTGGCTAATACCTGGTACTTCGCAACAGAAACACTGGCTGGGCAATCTCCTCGTTTCTTGTCAGGTTCTACTCTATTTGGAGGTACCACAGCCTATTCAGCATTTAGCTGTAGTCAGCTATCATCAGGCTGTGATCAGGCAGGGACAGTGCGTCGGCGTGAAAAACACTGTGACCGCCGAGATTCCAGACGCAGCTGGCATGAGGAAAGCCCTTATGAAAAACAATACAAACGCCGCAGCTGTCAAATGGAATTCGAAGAAGGCATGAATGAAAGTAGGTCCCGGGAGGACTTAGGAAAAATTGGAAGTCAGTCCAGCTTTTCTGGCAGCATGGAGATCATTGAAGTTTCCTGAAGAAATGCTAACATGTAGTCTGGTAATTTGACCAACTTATAATTCACATGTGCAGTTTTGAAGAAATTGTCTCTCACAGCTTCAGCCAGGGACTTCAAATAATTTAGAATATTGTTGTTCAAGTCCTACCAATCATGACTGTTCATCAATTAATTCAACATTAAGTATCTAATCAAGGCAATTATGCATAATTGTCAGGCTTGTGTATGCATTTGAAAAAATCCCAGTTAGCGTTATGTAATTGTCCAATAATGCACTTTGCCTCTGAAGACTGAGCCAAGTTCCATGGAGATTTTTTAAAAATTCCAGACAAGCTGGCAAAATCTGGATATCTGGTGTAATCATAGCTTATTTGATGCAAACTTTTTTGCATCTGTAAATAAATGGTGTAACTATCGTGATTTGAGTTTATGGATAGGTAATGTACCAGTGCTGCTTAGAGCAAATACCTCAGAATTTTAATGCTTATACTGTATGTAGGTATTCAGTAAATCAAATCTCAGGTCTTACTTGATACAGATGAGATTTCCAGTTTTTTTGGCTAGGTTTAAATTGCTAATGTGGACTGCTAATTAGCACTGAGAAAACATCTGTGTATACAAGGGCTGTGTAAACGAGGGCAGAATCAAAAACACAGGGGTATAAATGAAACAAAAATGTTGATGCTATGCAGAGTGCATGAGTTGCAGGTTAAAGCACACTTGTGTGGAGGTCCTGAGGTGGAGATATGCTGGAAACTTGTTCAGGATGGTACAACATGTCTGCGTGATGGAGCTGTTTTGTTCAAATGCGTAATGTATGAAGCGTTGATGGATAACTGACAAAGATGTTCTTCATGAGGTGAAATGATGAGCATATTTTGAAATAAAATCTGAGATGGTACCTGTTACATACAAGTGTAATTTAAACAAACATTGTGTCAAGTTCATAGCCTGCTTTAAGTGCCTGAAAGTAAATCCTACCTCATGCTCCCACAAAAGGAAACTACAGCGGATGTAGAAAATTGCCGGAAATATTGGAAGGTAACCAACCTAAAATAGTAACTTTTTTTTTTCCTCTCTCTCTGCAGATGCTAATGACCTAAGCATTTCTATGTTCTGTTCATGTTTTCAGGGTGACCTGAAAGTGCCGTACTCTGATCAGAGGGGAAAGGTGATATCTAATATCTGGCCTTCATCTTCTTGTACCACCATTGAGATGTACTGAAAGAGAGGTTAAAAAATAAACACCTACATTTTCACAAATTGCTCTTTCTCTTGTCATATGCAGATTGGCTGACTATGCATTTCCAGCATTATCTGGATTTATTTCAGAGAGCAAGTGAGTCCACTTTTTTGAGGATCCTAAAAATATAGCCAATTATTAATATTCTTCTAGGTGCCAGAAGTTCACTTTAAAACCAAGGGAATGTCCAGTTAAATCTTGAGAGGGTAACTTATTAAAATTGCCATAACAAGTTTCTTAAAATTCTTCAGAACACCATTTTGGCTTAATTTTACAAACTAGCTCCATAAAGAATGCAAATCAGTGTAACTAATTTATTTTCCAGTTTGTGATCTGTTTTAAAAAAACAAAGTGCCAGACTCATCTTTAAAACAAAAGTTCCAAAGCAGCACAACCCCCCTCTCCCCCACAAATGTCACAGTAAGTGTATCCAAGTGAATAGCTGAATCATGGGAATACCCAAGGTTTTGCATGTGGTATATGGTGAGCAGACTTCGAGCAATTTTGTTATGATTAGCTCATTGATTTGCACTCTCTTAAAAGAAGTGACACTGGGGAGAAAACATGCACCAGTTTTGTTTTAAAACTTAGAATATAAATACAAATGCACAAAATATACTGTACATAAAAATGAAAATACTTCTACATAGTAAAATATAAGCTATCAAAGCCAATAAAAGCATGGAAGTTAAGTTGTAACTTAACAAGTGAGCAATTTCCCTCCTCTTGTATGTTCAACTAGTCAAATATAATGTCTAAAGAGATTATGGATCTTGCAAGCTGAAATGAAACTCAACAGATCACCTAGTAAATTTGCAAATCCACAATATTGATGCATTTTTGTAGTAATTGCATTTCTTTTCCCTTTGCTTTTTAAATTCTTATTTGTAGATTACCCCTTTAGAGTTGTGTAGGAACAACATGACCCAGCACCAGCACCAAAGTTATGTTTCCCGTTACGTGTTCATTCAGTCAGAACTGAAAAATCTTACCTGTGAATCAATTTCTTTTTACTTGCCACCAACAGAAGAAAGTGTCCAATTTATGTTCTTTGTTGCTGATCATAGAACTAGAGGAACTAGTAGAGCTGATATTAAATATTAGTAATTAAATGCTTAGCTACATGCAATATTATCAATATTGTTTACAGTGCTGTGTAGCTTCATACACTTTGAGCCTGCTTATATTACCAGCTTTACTCAAACTTCAGGCTTCAAAAAAATAAAACCAACTTTAGTATGGAGCTTTCACAAAGTATGATAAATATTAGTTGCAGGTAACAAAAGTAACATTGAGATTGAATTTACAATTATAAAAAAGCCTTAAGAAAATTAAATTAATTTCTTAGTTCCATATGTTCCACCAACTATATTATGTACTGTACATTACATCATTGTGTTTAGTTATTTACAGGAGGGTTCAGGAGTCACATTTCAACATTATTAGACTATTTTACAAACCAGTAAATGACCTACTTTAAAGCAAAAAAGAGAGTAAATCGTCTCAAACCTTCTATATATGGGAGGACAATGATCCAATGTGACGTGACAACTGCATCACCAGCTATATGAAGATAACCTGGTCAGCCTGTTCAGGGATATTATTACACAGCTCTGGAGCAGATGGGACTTGAACCCAGGTCTTCTGGCTCAGAAGTAGGGACATTACCACAGTGCCACAGAGCCCTGACCAGCTGCATGATGGCTTGCAACCTACCATCCCTTGTGGACTATGACTAATTAATTATTCACTTCAAGTACCAAGGATGAACACACTTTCTACTAAGCATAACAGATATCTTTACAGATTAAAAAAAGAGAATCACCGCGTCATGGAGATGCTTCAAACATATACACAAGGCATATATCAGCCATCTAAGTATGCTACATGAGAAAAAACAAACAGTTTAATTAATAAGTGAAGTCTTCAAATCAAGGTCTGAATGCATGCAGAGGGATGGGATACTAATTCAAAATCTAGTAGTGGCTACCATGATGCTAACTGATTTGTAGTAGTGCAAATTGATGCAGATATTTGACCTCAAATCTCTGCAAATGACTTTAGCAGTCTCCTTAGTTAAGTAACTCGTTCCACCAAAACTGGATGAAAAGGTTCATAATGACATTAGCTGGTACATTGGATCCAAAGCATTTTGGAAGTGGGGCAGAAGAGCGCGTAACAACAAAATGCTCAGCATCCCCTGGAAATAGATGAAACTTCACTGACTTAATATCCAAACTGCAGATTTAGTGGTGATTGTATACATATCTAGTGAAGGATAAAAGGTTGAGTTTTAGCTTATAGTCTACTGGTACTTTACATCTTTGTCAGCTCTCATGCTGAAAGGTTCAAGTCTTTCATTCTCTGGCAATAAGTTATTAAGTTTCTCCATTAGTGGAATAGTTTGATCTATGCCCATCTGTATACGCCGGAGTATTGCAGACATCTCATTAACTTTCTGTATTTGTTCCGCATACTTGGCGTATCTCTTCTGTCTCTCTTGCATAACACTGTATAAGGCAACAACGGACAGATCCATCTGTAACAGAACAAAAATAATGACAAAATGGATAACTGTTAGAAATTACACTTGTAGGGAAACTGTTTAAGGTTTGCCTCAGCTGGTATATAATATTTTATTAACAAAGTATTCATGTTTACTGTACATATAGTTGTCTATAACACTGATCAAGTTCTGCCTCATTATTTAGGAATAAACTCAACACACAAAACCAACAATCTGATGTAATGCAAAGATTGTAAGGCATAAAACTGAAGAAAATATTTATCTAAAATTAAAGATCATCATCCACGTTTTATGTCACAACTGTGTTCAGATTTTTCTGGTCATAACACGTAGCGGAATACTTAATTACATTAATGGAAATGAATTTAACAGTGATTAGCTTTTAATTTCCTACTAGCCAAAATTCATAATGTCCAATATCTGACTACACCTCAATATTTTCTTTAAGCAAAGATTTCTTTTCCCCTTTGTTGTTTCATGGGATATGGGCATCACAGGCAAGGTCAGCATTTGTTGCCCATCAATATTTGAATGAGTAGTTTGGGCCATTTCAGAGGGCAGTTAACACTGATGTAGGTATAGAACCACATACAGAATGGAACAAATAAGGATGGCAGATTACCTGCCCTATAGGCTATTAGTCCTTAGTGAACTAGATGGTTTTCATTTAAAAAATGGTGATTAATGGTCATGGTCACCAACACTCATACTAGCTTTATATGCCAGATTTATTAATTGAATTTAAATCCACCTGCTGCCGTGGTAAAATTTGAATCCTTGTAATCCATTTCTAGTTCAGTGACCTGTCCATAAAATGTTGGAGTAGAAGTAGGCCATTCAGCCCATCAAGTCTGCTCTACCATTCAATAAGATCATGGTTGATCTGATAATCCTCATCTCCACTTTCCTACATTTTCCACAACTTTTGATTCCCTAACTAAAAATCTGTTACATCAGCCTTGAATATACTTTCTAACAGGATGCTGTCAAGGCTGAATTTCACAGACTGACTACCCTCAAAAAAAATCCTCATGTCTTAAATGGCTGACGGCTTATCCTAAGATTATGCACAGTGGTCCGAGATTCTATGATAAAGGAAAACAACTTCTCTGCATAAAACATAAAAGAACAGGAGTAAGCCATTCTGCCCCTTGAGGCTGTTCTGCCATTCAATAGGATCCGGCCTGATCCTACATTCCTCACGTCCACTTTCCTGCCTTTTCACCATTCCCGTACCGATCAAGAATCCATCTCAGCCGTAACTACAAACAAGGACCCTGCCCCACATCTCAGTGGAAAGGATTTCCAAAGACTCCCAACTATCTGGAAGAAGAAATTCCTCCTAACATCGGTCTTAAATTGGCTCCGCTTTATTCTGAGATTATGCCCTGTGATCCTAGACTCTCCCATGAGGAGAAATATCTTCTCAGCAATTACCCTGTCAAGCCTCTTAAGAATCCCATCTGTTTCAATGAGAGCACCTCACATTTGTCAAAACTCAAGTGAGTAGAGTCCCCATCGAGTCTTTGCTCATAAGACAATCTCTGCTTATGGGGGGGAGGCGGCGGGGTCATTCTCATGACCCTTCTCAGAACTGCCTCCAATGAAATGATATTTCCTTAAGTAAGGAGACCAAAACTGCTCTCAGTACTCCAGATGTGGTCTAACCAACACCTAGTACAGTTACAGTGAATTATACTCCAACCCCCTTGAAAATAAGGGCAATATTCCATTAGCCATCCTAACTACCTGCTGCACCGGTGTGCTAGGTTTCTGTCATTTGTGTACAAGTACCCCTCAAATCCCGGTGTTCCAGCATTCCGCAGTTTTACTCCATTTAAATAATATGGTTTTATTCTCCCTTTCAAAATTAACAACTTCACATTTGCCAACTTCTTGCCCACTGACTTATTATCAATATCTCTCTAAGCTGCCTTTCCAGCTAATTTAGTGTTGTCTGCAGATTTGGCTACGGTACGTTCACTTCCTTCTTCCAATACAGTCTGTTCTGCTATAACACAACTGATAAATAGGGGAACGCTGTTTCTAAAACATGAACTTGTGTTGGCTATAACGTGATTCCACTGGTGAGAATGTTGAAGAGCTGCTCGAGTCCCACTGCAAGGGCCTTTCTACAGCTGATCTACAACAACTTGTTGCTAAGGAGTAAGTGGAAGCTGACAATGAAGTAGTAGTAGTCCAGGATGCAGCACCACAACAGCTTTCCATTTCTGTTTTATCTTCTATCTGGAGAGAAATTGAGAAGCAGTTGCAGCTCTTTAGAGGATAACAATTACAATGCAGAATGTGGCAGGGTAGCAGTTCATGGAGTAAGATGTTATTTGGCACCCTATGAACAGCTTCTTCACGAAAGCAGAAAAAAGGGCAAAAGAGCAAAAACTGGATGACTTTTTAAGCCAACCCCAAAGAAACAGTCAGAAGACAATGAACCACAGCCATCCACTTCTGGATTAAATATTTTTTGCCCTAACCCTGCAACCACAGCTGCAGCTGGTGGTGGTGGTGGTGGTGGTGACGACAACGACCCTCAGCCCCTGCATTAACAACACAGTAACCTCAAAACCTCCTCCCCCATCAAGTCATCTTGACATTTTCTTCCTGATGTAAGGTGTTAAACTTACTTTCATTTCATTACTAGATTGAATAAATGTTTAATTCATAACTATGCTACCCATTGTGTTAGGCTTTTGAGTGATTTTTGAGCGATATTTTTTGGTGGTCTGTCCCAACCCCGCTTTTCCCGTAGGCTGTTATTTCTATAGCGCGACTTTCTATAATGCCATGTTGTGCAGGAACACAACTATTGCGTTATAGCAGAACCGACTGTATATAAACGGATATTGTAAATAGGTGTGGTCCCAGCACTGATCCTGTGGATCGCCAACCTGAAAATGAACCCCTTAGCCCAATCACCGTTTCCTGCCCATTAGCCAATTCTCTATCCATGCCATGTCTACATTCTCCACCAACTGCTCCCTAGCAAAATAGAGGTTAATTCCACAAGCAAGTTAAAGAACCAGCTTATTGCATTAGAGGCTCTCTCAAAAACATTTAACTTCACAAAGCACTGGTCTCATACCTAGTAATATTTCTCAATTTTATACATACCTTCTGATATGTAAATAATACTTTTCAAAAATCTAGTGTTGATCTACATCATTGACATCACCAATATAAATATTTCTGTCACACCGCTAGACAGTGCACTAATAAGAACTGTAATATTAAGTGATAACACTTACCTGTAACAAGTACCTAACATATAATTATGTATTTTATTTCTTCTCACAATTCAACTACAACTTGCATTTCACCAAAGCAAAATCAGATAAGTGATGATATAGATGGAGGGGGATATTAACAGGTATGTTTTAAAGGAAGAGACAGGTGGCAAGGTTTAGGCAGGGCACGTTAGAGTTTAGAACTTAGACAAGTTTAAGGTATGGTCACCAATGTTAAGACAAATGAACCAAAAGCCAGATTATCACAAGTTCTACATTATTTACTACTACATTAGCCCAGATCTTCCAGTTACTGCGTAGTTGAAGACTGAAGATATGACCCAAACAGTGTATCGGTATGCCATGAGTCCTGGTGCACTTAAGTTGTGGAAGTTTCCCCTGTTCACTAGGACCCTCCAAAATTGCTGACTTTGTGACAGTTAGATACTTTGGATATTTCCAGCTTGCTTACCTCGAAAGTTACCCAGGAAACACTGGACAAAAAAAGACCATTTAACCTAACCGACCTCCCTAAGCACCAACAGTCTCCTATTCACTCATACACTAAAACACTGAAAAACAGTGTAAATGCCCCAAAATCTTTCAGTGTGTTTGAATGCTAACTAGAATATGGCAGCTAGTGCTGCAAAGAGGGCACATGGCTTACCTGCCACCAATCAACACTGTGAGGATGCAGTTTGATGAACAATTCTGAGCCTGGCATTGGAAAATCCAGAAATGCAGCACTTGGTTGTGGCACAAAATTGGAGGAAATGAATGGCAATGCAACAGTGATTGCTACTACTCCAAAGATTTTGACCATCATTTGGGAGATTACCTTTAACGCATTATTCTTAATATACTCAAGGCCAACTGGCCGTGGAAAATGTCAGAACTAAAAGTGAACTTAGCAAATCATAAATGTAATTTATTTATAGGACGGAATAGGATGTGAAATATAGACATAACCATGAATTTAATGCACAAGGCTTAATTAATTACAGTATTATGGACTACAAACATTTTCTTTCCCCTCAAATAACACCCAACTTTAACCCAAACATGGTGAACACAGGAGTTAGCTTGTATGTGTGCCAACATAACAACATCATGTTCCAGTATCCAAGTCTGTTACAGTTTATTTCTAAACATAGGTTCTTGTTTACACAATTCTGTACTGGAATTACACAAATCATATGGGAATGTACTGAATGTTCTGACAAACAAATGCTGATGCTAACAGTCCTCCATTAACTCAATCACTTTATTAACTGAAGTGTTCACTTTCTCATATATAATAGAGTGGCAGGCAAACAAATTGTTTCACAGTATTGAAAACAATACTGCCTAGACAACTTGCTTTGTCTAACGTCCCACTTTTTCAGTCTGTAAGCAATGAGAGACATTGAATGTTTTGGACTTGCTGCCAGGTGGTAGCATGTTACAGATTTCTGGACTCAGGGTTCAACAATTTTGATCATAACCTCTGCATCTAATTTTTCAGACATAGCAGAATCATCAAGCAGCTATTCTTATTTAGAACTCTAGACTTTTTTTGTTTCTTTAATTATTCTATTACCATCTCATTTCATCTTAATTTAATCTCTCCTGCCATCCACTCAATGGCAGACCTTCATTCTTGTTCCTTCTCTGCCCACTCTGTATTTACTTAAATTTCTAATTATTCTCTAGTACTGCCAGTCTGGTTCACTGACCTGAAACATTTCATTTTAGATGCTGTCCAACTTGCAGAGTACTACCAGATATTTTGCTTTTATACCATGACAGCAATTGAGTTGAATACCGTAAATACGTTTAAGGAAAAGCTAGATAAGTACATGTGCAAGAAAATAACAGAAGAACATGTTGATAAGGTGAGATAGATAAGGTTGGAGGAAGCTGACCTGGAGGATAAATACTGGCATAGACCCTTTAGGCCAAAAGGCCTGTTTTTGTGCTATTCCTTCAAACACCAATATAGTCTTCATCATGGCCTACCAATTATACTTCAAAACAAAGGAAAAGAAATTCCCAAAAGATAATAATCAGCAAAATACAACATGCCAAAACTAAGTACAAGTCAGGCACTGACAAAATGCAATGTTAAAATACAAAAAATGAATGATAATCAGGGCACTACCTCTATACACATTCTGTTTGATGCACTGTTGCTTACAATTCAGGAACAGGAGCAAAGGGACAATTTACAGAATCAAGTTTACAGTTAGCAGTTTTTAATGTAGTCTCATTTTTCAATTGCTTTGCACCAAGTCCTGTGTTAAGGCTTTTATCACTTTCACCAAAGCAATCTACTTATTAAACTGGGAAGAGATTCCTGGAGTCAACATTGTGGTGAATCTTGTCAGCACAGCAGCAGGAGCAGAGCAGAGTGAACGTGGGGGTGAACGGGAACAGCGAAACTCCCAGGATAGCCTGAGAAGTCCAGATTGAGCTCAGTCGAAGCAGCGGTAGGAGTGGAGCAGAACTTTCACCAAATCCAGAGGCGGAACTCTGGAGGTGAAATCAGGCTTCAAAAAGTGCCACGGGGAAAGAGAAAGCAGTTCATTGGATAAGCAAGAGATAGTAGGAACTGCAGATGCTGGAGAATCCGAGACAACAAGGTGCAGGGCTGGATGAACACAGCAGGCCAAGCAGCATCATAGGAGCAGAAAGGCTGACGTTTCGGGCCTAGACCCTTCATCAGAAA
>NC_063349.1:25923827-25944505 GCF_021869965.1 Rhincodon typus | reverse complement strand
TGGCCTGCTGTGTTCATCCAGCCCTGCACCTTGTTGTCATTGGATAAGCAAGGTTGGGTGAGTGTCTATACAATTTACAAACTTGAAGTGATAAAAAGTCTTTTATTTGGGTTATAGAGGTCAAGATAAGACAGACCCTAGAATATTTCATAATATTTGATTTGAAGGACAACATAAAGCTTTAAACTAAAGGGTTAAGTTATGCAAGGAGATCTCAAGGCCATGGTGTGTTTCACCGGCTCAATGCGGGAAATAGGCAGAGTTCCAGTGCCTGGTCCAAAATGTGTGCAGGAATAGTCATTAGCTGTAGCTCTTGGAAGGCCAATTTTTAAGAGTTAGAGCAGTGGCTGGAGACAACGTAGAGCAATCACAAGGCTTTAGTATCGTGTATCCAGAGAGGCAGTCACTCTGCAGGCTAAGACGCCACAAACTGGGAGGGAATGGATGCCCACCAAGCAAAGAAAGAGACAAAAACAAAGTTGCTGGAAAAGCTCAGCAGGTATGGCAGCATCTGTGAAGGAAAAAATTTAGTGTTAACGTTTCGAGTCCAGTGACCCTTCCTCAGAACTAATGGTGGCTGGGAAAATGTCAGCTTATATGCAGAAAAATGGGGAGGGGGATGGGGTAGGGAACAAACGATAGGATAGAGTCTAAAGAGAGAGAAGAACAGTTGGACAGACAAAGAGTTGATAATGATCAGGCTGGGAGGGTGAATAATTGTTAATGGGGACTATTAGTGTCTAACAATAGGTAGTGTATAATGGTCTGTTCTTCTCACTCTTTTAGGCTCTATCCTATTGTTTACTCCCTACCCCATCCTCCTCTCCTTTCTTCTGCATATAAACTGACATTTTCCCAGGCACCATCCAGTCTGAGGAAGGGTCATTGGACCTGAAACGTTAACTCTGTTTTTTCCCTTCACAGATGCTGAGTTTTTCCAGCAACTTTGTTTTTGTTCCTGATTTACAGCACCCGCAGTTCTTTCAGTTTTTATTTAAGCAGAGAAAGAGAATTAGACAGGCAGTGCAAAAAAGTCCCCTATGGCCATTCCCCTGCATAACAGACAAATCACTTCGGATACCGCTGTGGGAGAGTGACCTCATAAGTAAGTAGCAACAGGCAAATTCATTACATCATGGTTAACTCTGCACCAGAGACGAGGAATAAGTGTGGAAATACTATTCTAACGGGGGTTCAATCGTAAGGAATAGATAGACATCTCTGAAACAGTAAACAAGACTCCAGGATGGTACGTTGCCTCACAGGTACTCGAGTCAAAGAAATCTCAGAGCGGCTTTAGGATATTCTGTAGTGAGGGAGTGAACATTCACTGGTCATGCTACACACCAGTACCAAATACATGGGTAAAGAGGAGGTATCAGGTCCTAAAAGCAGACTATTGGGAGTACAGAAGCAAGTTAAAAAGTAGGACCTTAATAGAATGATCTTAGGATTGCTACTGGTTAGCGTAGAAACAGCAGGATATACCAGATGAATACATTGCTAGAAAGATGATGCAAGGGGGAGGGCTTCCTCGGACAACACGATCAGTTCTGGGGAAGTGGGACTAGTACAAACTGGACGGATTACACCTAGGCAGGACTAGAAATTATGTCTAGTATTTCCTGGTGAGCTTGAGGAGTGTTTAAACTAAATTGGATGGGATGTTAACCTATTCAGGAAGACAGAAGTGTTTGAGAGAGTTGGCAGAATGTGAGGAATGGTCTGCCATAGGGACCACAGTTGGGACCTCAGCTACTTATAATCCACATAAATGATTAGGATGAAGGGACTGACTGTGTGGTTACGAATTTTGCTTTGGAGACTTACTTTCCGATCTATCTTTGTATGAAGAGGACGTAAGAAGTCTAAAAAACATGAGACAGACAGATAAAATGAGTTTGGTAAAAATTTGGCAGATGGAGAGCAATGAGAGATAATGTGAACTTGTCCATAAAGGCAATAAGAACAGCAAAAGAATTAGCATATTATTTAAATGAGACAGAGTTCTGCAAGCCAAGGTACCTTCAGATCTGGGTACCCTGGTACATGAAACACAAAAAGTTAGTTTTCAGTTCTAGCAAACAATTGAGAAGGAAAATGTAAAATTCTTTATTGCAAGGGGAATGGAATATAAAAGTAGTGACATTTTGCTACTGTTGTAAAAATGTAATAGTTGTAATTTGACATCCGGAGTACTGCGTACAGTTTGGTGCTCTTATTTAAAGAAGGGATTAGAAGTGTTAGGGTTAGCATTTTAAAGAAGGCTTTTACTTCATTTACTGGGTAGTAAGTTCCATGGGGCAGGAACAGGTAGAAACAATGGGCGTGCCTGAGCAGTCTATTTATGGATTTTGGGGACAAGGGTTGGGGGACTATGAGCTAGGAGGCTATTATGGGGAGATCCTCAGATGCGAGGAGGTTCGTTTCGCCAGCAATTTCTGTTAGTCTCCCATTTGAGATGGAGACCGAAGCTTTTTCTCTAAAATAGCAGGAGTTTTCTTTAATTCTTATCCCCAGAGAACAGCATAAGTGGGGCCATAAGGCAGAGTAGATAGATTTTTGCCGAACAAGGGAGTCAAAGGTTATTAGAGGTAGTTGGACACATGGACTTGTGCTGATGATCAGGTTCGTAATGAATTGCAGTGCAGACTAGCAAGTTCGAGTGACCTAATTCTGCTCCTAATATGAATTATTGTTGCGTTTAACACTTAGCATTTTCAGGAAGGTATTTAATTCTAATCAATCAGAATTTTCAATATTTTGGAAGAGTAGTACTGTGACGAGGCTGTGGCAGATATAAATGTTTCAAAGAGGAAGGAGCAGAGTTTTATTTTTCATGAATCAAACTGCACAAATTTTTGACATCTTTACTTGGCGTATTTGCACAATTCCTGTTTTAGTCTTTTTTATGCTTCAAAAGCAGTTACCTCAAACATCTTGTCCAACTTCTTTTAAGCTATTGCTATATGCTCCTGCACTTTGCCTAAAATACATTTGGTTGAACCCAAATCATCCTCCACAGCCTCAAATCTTTCAACACTTACATTCAATCATCTCAAAATTAAGATTACAGTGTGGTCTCAATTTCAAGATCAATTGATGTCTTGATTTTGAATTCAGGCACGTAGCTTTCTTAAGTGTTTTAAACTTTGGCTTTTTGTTTTACCATTTAGGTAACATATGTTTTTTGCAGAAACATAGAACTTATTAGGATTATAGATTAGGCTATTTGGCCCTTCAAGTCTGCTCTACTATTCAGCAAGGTCATAGCTGATCTGTTTTTGGTTTCATCTCCACTTGCCTGCCTCATCACCATGACCATTGACTCCCCTATCAATCAAGTATCTATTAAATTTGCAAACTAACACTTTGAAATTCATGTGTCAGGAAATCCAGAACATTCTGCCCTCAGAGATCTGCAATCATCCTCAATCTAAATAATATACTACTTTTCTATTCTTCTTGCCAAAATGGACAGGTTCACATTTTCCCATATTACTCTCCGTCTCCAATTTTTTTTGCCAGCTCATTTAATTTACCTAATCCCTTCTGCAGACTTAATGACCTCGTCACAATTAACTTTCCTACCAATCTGTGTGTCATGATGTGGAGGTGCCAGTGTTGGAATGGGGTGGATAAGGTCAGAAATCACACGACACCAGATTATAGTCGAACAGATTTATTTGAAAACACAAGTTTTCAGAGCATAGACCTTCATTAAATAAACCTGGTGGACTATAACCTGGTGTTGTGAGATTTCTGACCTTATCCTTATGTCATTCGTAAATTTAACTACTATATATTCATTTACATCCAAGTCATTGATATAGATTGGAAGTAGTTGAGACTCAACACTGATCCATAATACTGTATTTACATCTTGCCAAACTGAAAAAAATTAATCTCTACTCTCTGCTTCCTGTTAGCTTACCAATTCTTTATCCATGAGATACACCATGTGCTCTTTTCTTGCGTAGCAATCTTCGCTGTAGCACCACATCAAATGCCTTTTGGAAATCCAAGTACACCTCATCTACAGATTCCTCTTTATCCACATTGTTGGTTCTTTCCTCAAAAGAACTCTAATAAATTGGTCAGGACAATTTCCCATTCACAAAAGCACGTTGATTCTTATAGTTTTGTTTATATTCTACAGTTTTGGGTCTGGTCTTTCTTTTTGTCCGTTATCGTAGAACTTCATTCCTTAAAATTAAATCTATTGTTCATTCAATACAGAAGGTTACTTGAACGAGTGCCAGTTCATGCTAGTTTATGGCAATGTTCACTGATGCATAAACATGTTGGCCTAAGGATCACTAGAAATTGCTGATGTGCAGTTGTCAATAGGATGTCCTTAGGGAGATTACTATTCAAAGCCAGCTGCAACTTTGAACCATTAGCATGTCATGGACATTTGGTAGTCACTGACTTTAGAATTTGGCAGCTGGCACACATTTAAGGGAAATGAGCATAGGAAAACGCAAACCAAATACTTTGCCAAAATAGACTTAACAAGGGTCAATTTCTACCCATTTCTATGTGAACAATAAGTCACCATTTACTGTTTATATTTCCCCTTGCCCCACACAGCACTGCACCCTTGGTTAGATTTCAGTCACGTACAAGACTTAGCTCTTTTAGTAACTGAAAAACAAACATTTTAACATCTGGATGAGTGCAGAGTAGCTAAATTTAGTTAACTGAAACAATGGTAGTTTTGGGAGATTGATGAATCAGAGAAGCAAGCAGATAGAATGTAACTGAGACTTGCAACTATTTCTAAAACTCCAGTCCACTATCATTTCATAATCTATGAGACTGAGCTTTTTGACCAATTTTATAAGAAAACTATTTCTCACAGTTGAGTTTCCCTATACATCTCCATGATGTGGCATTCTGCACATCATTTCAATAAAATAAAAGAACTGAAAAATGGCAAAAATGAAATAAGAGCTGCTGGCACCTGTACTAAAAATCCAATCCAAAAATTTAAAAGTACCATTTTTATAGTGCCTTCCATATTCTCAGGCTAATACAGCTAATGAAGTCATATGGTTCCTGTTGAGTCATAAGCAAATAAGATCCCACAAACGGACAGGACAGTCAAGAATTCCCACGCTCTTCTTTGAATGATGAAAGTAGCTTAACTAAAAGTGGTGCTGATTTGTTGTATTGTGCTATGCTATAAATCAGATTCTCTTAATTTTGGGGGGGGGTGATTTTCTCACCTCTTGAACCGAAGATTGCTGGCTCTCAGTGAGTTTATGTTGTATAATTGAAATATGGTGACTAGTTAATAGTTATGTGCCAGCAGGCAGCATAGCTGAACCATACTGTCTCTGGTTCCATACCTGTGCAGAAGTAGCAACCATAGCAAGGGTAATAATTGGTGTGCTACAACCCAATCTGTCGAGTTGTGAGGATGGAAGCACTAGATGTTAGAAAATACTCAACAACATTCCTATTCTTGATAAATTGTAAGTGTGAGAATGTGGGAAAGACAAAAATTAGGTTCAGTTGTAATGCTTCCATAAGTGAACTGTTGTCAACACTCTGAAAGACAATAAGGAGCTGGATTAACTTTGGTACTTCTCCCCAACATGATAGAGCTCATCTGGTATACTACAGATTTGTGACTGAATCTCGGGATTCCCAGGTCTGCACAGATCAGTACTAGCCACATTTATTTCATTAAAAGAACAATTAAGGAAACAAAAAAAAAGACAAAGACAAACTTTTTGATCCATCCTATTTTCTAACTTACATATCTTCACAATTTTGAAGATGACAGAATGTGCATGACCAACTCCCAGATTCCCACCAACATTGCACCGATACCTGCCGAAGGTTAAGTTAATTGATTTGCAGCCAGGTTTTTACATCTTCCTGATTCTACATCCCTGAATGATGAACTCTGTAGATTCAACAAAGTCGGACTGCAAAAGAAAAAGCTTACCAAACGGCAAGGGCAGAACTCCCATCTAAATTTCTGCTGGTGGCCATTTTGCACAACTCAGACCAAGGAATGCACCTATGATTAGCAAAAAGCCTAAGGTCATACACTGCAGGATTTTCATCAAGGTGGGCTTCAAAAGCCCTTCACAATCACACTGAGTGAGGCAGGCCAGAAACAGCCACAGATGAGGGACAAGTGGCCATGAAACATCTTGCAAGCTAAAGCATTTTTAGGATCCTGTAGGTGATATTGGAGAGAAGATTTTTGAGGATGTCAGAGAGGGGGTAGAGTCAACAAGACAAATGCAAGGAATGATCAAATTTTGGGTAGGCTCGATTTTGATAGATGTCCTCCAGGAGGTACATATCTGCATTTTTAAGTACCAGCAAGAGGGACCCAGGCCCGTTAACACATAAAGAATCTTTGGAATTCAGAATAAAAAGCCAGTCTCTTCAGTTGAGGCTGGGAGCTGGAACAAAAGGGGCCTCCTGCTAGGTAAGTCCTGTTTCTTAACAACCAGGAAGAGAGGCTGGAATCCGATTCCTGCCTTAAGACAGGAAAATCTGGCCTACCATAGAAAATCATTGCAAAATCAACAATTCCATCAATGTGCTTTGCACTAAGGTAGTATACCATGTTATTACTATGGTTGCAGACTAATGCTCTGATGGACATGGCTTCAACTAAATATGCCTGGAGTATAAAACCAGCCTCAGTAGTAGTGCCATGAAGTTACCATCAATTGTTATAAAAATTTATTTTATAAAAAAAAAATCTAGTTCACTAATATCCTTTAGGAAGGGAAATCTGCAATTCTTACTTGGTATGGCCTACATGTGACTTCTGACCCACAGCAATGAGGTTGACTCGTAACTGCCCTCTGAAATGACTTAGCAATCCACTTAATTCAATGACAATTAGGGATCGGTAACAAATGCCCTGCCATGATGCCCACATCCATGAAAGAATAAAGAAAATAAACTAAATTTAAAAGCTGACGTCAATAATACTGACTTTGAGTCAAGTATTTTCTAATGATAAGAAAATTATTCCTTTCACACAAATTTAAACAACACGCATATTTTCCCCACTCTATACCAGACGAAGTTTAACAAAGCCTCTCTAACATCAACCTGGCTGAACTTGGAGAATTGGGTCTTTTGAACGAGATAATTTTGATCCAGATGGAATTCCCATTTATGAACTGACAGGCAACATAAATCATGACGAAAGAAATTCTAACTCAGTCTGTAGACAGTCCTATTCTGTAACAGACACAAAGCAGAAGCCTGAAAAAAAATGATACATGACATCGCTCCCATAAAACATGAATGCTCTAACCCCTTTTTGGAACGACCTCCCCTCTCTCTCAAAACATGCCTTGGGAGATGCACCTCAAAGCTCAAAGGGCACAGAAGCTCGACTCCATCTTGCCACCATGTGTTCAAGAAGCAGGTAAAGAAATAATTGGCTGCATCACGTCTATTGCTCAAGTACAGGTTCACAGCCCAAAGTATCAATCTTGATTTATTTAAATGAAACAAGCTCATGGCATTTAATTCTTTTTTTCTTTCTCACTTACATCAATTCATTAATTGCAAATGTCTATCAAATATATGTTATGGAAAACAGAAACAAAGTACAACTCAGATATAGGGAAAACATTGAGGGTTTCCAAAACTTGCATGGGTGAGTTAGTCTAATGATGCACCATAGAGTTTATGACATAGAAGATCATAAAACTCCCAGGAATTATGCACAGATGAGCCTTATCTGTGGGGAAAAAAAAAAGTGCATTCATGCCAGTTAACCAGGTCAAATATTAGTTAATCCATTCTTATTGTCAAGTTGCCATTTGAGCTCAAATAGCAATAGTTATAAAGGAAGTGAAGATCTTAGCACTGCCAGGGGGTCATTTAAGCAATGATAATCTGTATTTGGTTAGGGGTGAATGGTATTTCTAGACAATGTCTGTGCTAGCTACAAGGTTACTATAGCAACTTGCTAAGGATTCATCTCTTGTGCCAGAGAACTGCACCAGCTAGAAGGACAAGATCAGCAGGTGCAGATTACGCTGTTATGATCGCAGCTGATGATAACACTGGACAAATCAGATCTCAGAGTTAAACCTAACTTGATAGATCATAAGTTTGTTATTATGATAATCGATCATTGAGCATATTCACGAGGCTGCAATACTCATTTAACAAAAGAACACAAGTTTGTTGCCCAAATAAATCAAAAAGCTATATTTGGAAAGATCTTAAATAACAAAAAGAGATTCCATCCTCTTTCTTGAAATATCCTTTACAGTTGCTCAGTACCGGAGAAGTTTTACATCTATTTCTTATTCAAATGATTCTTTCCAGCCTCCCATTTGGACTGCTGAAGCAGCTGAAGTCTACTTTTCAGCTCTAATGACCTGGATGTATCTTTGCAATTCAAAAATCTTGGAGATTTGGCCCAATTCTCTCAGCCAGGAGACATTTACAAACCAAACTCTGACAGTCTAAAGACTCCTACAAACAAAAAGTAACAGTTTAGAGACAAGAAAAATATTTTTCGGCAAGGATGACTTCTTCTGAACTCAACCGTATTTTGGCCACTGACCATCTGTTTTGATATCTTAAAACTCAACTTTGTAAACATTCAGCAATCAACTCCCCAGGTAGCTGATTGAATCATTTAACTTGAGTCACATGCTTTCTTGGAGAGGTTTTCTTTAGGTCACTGCTCAAAATTACTTTCTGACCTATGACCTTCACAGTATTGTCAACTGAAATCCATTTATCCTCCACTTTCAAATCCAAGTTCCCAAATAATAAAAAATAGTTTTCAAATCTACAACACTACCACCTCCAAGTTACACACAATCTTGACTTGAAAATGTATTATCCTTCAAAATTCCAGGTTTCCCTACTCAACAGCAATGTTGGAGCACCTTGTCCACACAGACCCCAATAGTTGAAGAAGTTAGCTCAATACAACCTTCCCAAGGCAACTAAGATGGGCGATAAATACTAACTATCTAGCAGTAAATCTTTTCAATGCTATTCAACATCAACTAATTGAAGAAAAACTGCCCTTTATGGAGAAGAGTTAACAGTTTATAGCTCTTATGAAATGAGTGTTTCATTGGCAGGTCAGCATTTAGTGCGCAATCCTAAATTAGCCTGAAGACGGTGGTGGTGAGCAATTTTCTGGAACCACTTACATCCACCCAGACTTCCAAAGGAAGGGAGTTCCAAGATTCTGACCCAGCAACAGTCTGAGTTTCAAATCAGGATGTTGAGTTTCTAAGATGGTGTTGCACCCCTGCATCTGCTGCCCTTGTCCTTCTGGTTGGCAGTGGTTGCAGGTTTAGAAGGCGTTTTAAAAGCGACTTGTCTTGTGAAAAAGTCTAGGAGCAGAGGGCATAATCTCAGAGTAAGGGGTTGATCACTTAAGAGAGAGATGAGGAAGAAATTTTTCTGAAATTGCGACACACAGATACCATTGGCAATCAATTTTGCAATTCGCACTAAATATGCAACAATGGAAGGATGTTATAATCAAGGCAGGGATGAGGATCGTTAGCTCACGGCTGGTTTGAGATTCCAACAGTGTGGGTTGGATTCATCCACCGGGTGAGATTACCACAAAGGACTCTCCTTCTCAACCTCTCCCACCACCTGAAATGGGATGACCTTCAAGTTAAACCACTATCAGTCATCTTCCTCTAATGAGAGAACAATTTTACTGTCTGTTAAAATTATGGCAACTTTACCTTTTAACTTACTATTTGAAAGCATGTTTCTAGAAATTTAATCAAATGCAGAGTTGAAGTAGATCATACATTTAATTCTCACAACTAGGAAAGTTACATTGTATCCCAGACTTCGTTGTGAAACGACAGCCACACCAAATGTTGCAGCGACCTCAATGGGTGACTGCAGGTAGCATTGCATCGGAAGACATTGTGGGATTGATAACTACAAAGGCCTCATGCCATGATCGTCCAAAATACAAAAAGTGAGATTAAATTACCTATAAATTGAAGGCAAGTGTAACTTTTATTTCAACATTTAGACTCAGACTTTAAATCTCTTTCCCATTGGAATAGCAGAAACTAAAGAGACATGTCAAGTGTCAAACAAAGAACTTTTTCTCCTTATTCTTGGTATCCTATAATGAATGGATCAAAAATTGACACATTCAAAACATTTGGTATCTTAATGTTACACCAAAATGTTACAATGTTTAACTAACATTGCTCCAGCCCACGGTTTGCTTGAAGTCCCAACATTCCCTTTCATTGAACAACCAAAGGTCAACCCAATATGTACAGTTTGTTAGAAAACAAAGCAAGAAACCAGGTCTGCTCAATTGTAACCTGGAAATTAACATGACAAAACAGACTGTAGTAAATATGTCATGTCCTGGATTTTCAATGCGTCCAAAAATAATAAACGCTTTTTCTACAGGGACCAGTTCAATGTAATTCATTTCTGTTCTTCCCCTCCTCTGTAACATTCAAGTTCACGTTTGAAGAAGATATTGTAGTTCGCCCAGTGGATGAATGGACAGCATGATGTAGTATTCAAGAAAGTAGGTCAAAAACATTCCTTGTTGCCAACGTAAATCTACTAATTTCTGCAGAGTTAGCTCATCTGGACACAAGAAAAGCTGATGAACCCTACATTTCCACTCCCCTACTATCCAGGGATCCCTTCTCAAAGTTGTGTAAAAGGTAAGTCAAGGACAGGATTGGCAGGAGCTTTTGATGCATCAATTAAACTTCCCCCAACTCAGCATTCAAATACCTGACCTTGTGAAAAATTGCCAAATGGATGAATATACTTGCAGGCCTCACCTCAGTGTAATTACTGCCTTCAACAGATAAGAAAAAGGATAAAAAGAACACATACAATAAATTGACATTGTTGACTACAATTGTATATAGGAATTCAGGAGTTAGTAACAGATTTAACTAAAAATGTTTCCATCTTTCAAACCAGTATGTCGCAGTAATGACTTCACAAAACCAACATACAAAATAAGTTTGAAAACATGTTCTGGTACCTGTGTGCGTGGGTTGGGGAAACTCAGCATTTACGAGACTGAACATGGCCAAAATTTGTTAAATCTTTGTACCTTTTGAAATGCAGATTTGAATTCCTACACTTCCCTATTTCCCTTATGCAGGCCTGAGCTGCAGCTGTCTGGATTCTGGCTAATTATTATTCCAACTGATGAATGAATGAATGACCTTGAAAATTCAATTGGCATCATCCAGAACACTTCATTTGTATCTTTCAAAATGCGTAGCTCCTTTATCTATGGTTGCCTAGAAACATCACACGGACATAAAATGAACCTTAATACCTTGGTTTGATCAAATAAACATAAGCATTTACTTATGTATTGCATTTTTTTTTTAAAAATTATAAATCTCTGGCGCATCAGAATGGCATTTACTCCTTCTCACGGTCATTCTTCAGAAACATAGATGTGCTGAAATTAAAGCTGGGACTTGATCAAATTGACAGAACTATATGCCTTTCATCTGTTACAGCCAAACTATCTATACAGTTTCATTTTCCTATCGCTCATAGGAGGCTTGCTCATAACTACTGCCAACCTACAGGATTTTTTAAAAAATTAATCTGACTGGTGGCAATATTAAAAAACATTATAGTTTCTATTAACCCTGTGATTTACAATTTCAGTTGTAAATGCATTTAAAAGCAATTCAAATTTGTCAACAATTACCTCTGGGAGTGTGTGAAGGGGGTGCTAGGGAAGGAAAGGTGCGAATGTGAATTTTCTATGTAGCCAAATAAAAATGGTTAGTGTTATTGCACTGGCCAAGCACAATCAGGACCTGACATTCAATATAACTGACAAGAGTACGGTGACTGAAGCTTCACCCAAACCATTTTCTTGGTAGTTTTTGTATATATCAATCTTGCCACTGCCAATCTGACGACCAGCAGAAAAAGGAAAAATAAATTAAATACAGAGGTATGGAATTGGAAGTGAAGAAAAAGAGAAAGCCCCAAAACAATAGGGAGTAGGATAGGACAGAAGAACAAGCCAAGACATATAACATGTCCAAACACACGTTTCAATTCTTCAAGCATACATGATTATTTTGTCACAGTGGTTTTCCCTCTGGACAGATTTCCCAAGACCTACTGTCAAACTGAAATGTTCCCACACATTGAAAGATCTGGCAATCAGACATTTGGAAGGGTAAAAAGATCATTTTAGACAGAGTGGAGGACAAAAATTTGGTGAATATGCTGCTGCCTTTTTAAACACTTCAGGGTTGCAGTATCACTGTCATGCAGTCATCAACAAGCTTTAAGTGAGGGAAAAACAAAACCAAACTGCAAATTCCTGCAGTTATATCGAATAGCTGATGAAGTCAGAGTTGTACAACAAAGGACTTGTACAGTTAATGGTAGGGCCCTGGGGAGTGTTGCCAAACAAAGGGACCTAGGCCTTCAGATAGATAGTTCCTTGAAAGTGGAGTCATAGGTAGGGTGGTGAAGAAGTCATTTGGTACACTTGCCTTCATTGGTCAGTGCGTTGAGTATAGGAGTTGGGATGTCATGTTGTGACTGTAAAGGACATTGGTTAGGCTACTTTTAGAATACTGCATTCAATCTGGTCTCCCTGCTATAGGAAAGTTGTTGTTAAACTTGAAAGGGTTCAGAAAAGATTTGCTAGGGTGTTGCTGGGATTGGAGGGTTTGAGATATAGGGAGAGGCTAAATAGGCTGGGGCTTTTACTGCCTCGAGTTTGGAGGCTGAGGGATGACCTTAGAGGTTTATAAAATCATGAGGGGCATGGATAGAGCGAATAGCTCATCCATGCCGACCTAAACTGATCTAGTCCCATTTGCCGGAATTTGGCCCATATCACTCTAAACACTTCCTATTTATGTCTCCATCCAGATGCCTTTTAAATGCTGTAATTTTACTCACCTCCACCACTTCTCTGGCATCTCATTCCACTCATGCACCACCCTCTGTGTGAAACAGTTGCCCCTCGGGTTTCTTTTAAATCTTTCCCCTCTCACCTTAAACCTATGCCCTCTAGTTTTAGACTCCCCCAGCCTGGGGGAGAAAAGACCTTGGCTATTCACTCTATCCATGCCCCTCATGATTTTATAAACCTCTAAGGTCATCCCTCAGCCTCCAAACTCGAGGCAATAAAAGCCCCAGCCTATTTAGCCTCTCCAGCCTCTCCCTATAGCTCAAACCCTCCAATCCCAGCAACATCCTAGCAAATCTTTTCTGAACCCTTTCAAGTTTAACAACAACTTTCCTATAGCAGGGAGACCAGGTTGAATGCAGTATTCTAAAAGTAGCCTAACCAATGTCCTTTACAGTCACAACATGACATCCCAACTCCTATACTCAACGCACTGACCAATGAAGGCAAGTGTACCAAATGACTTCTTCACCACCCTACCTATGACTCCACTTTCAAGGAACTATCCATCTGAATGCCTAGGTCCCTTTGTTTGGCAACACTCCCCAGGGCCCTACCATTAACTGTACAAGTCCTGCCCTGATTTGCAACACCTCATATTTATCTAAATTAAACTCCATCTGCCACTCTTCGGGCCATTGGCCTATCTGATCAAGATCCTGTTGTACTCAGATAACCTTCTTCACTGTCCACTACACCACTAATTTTGATGTCATTTGCAAATTTATTAACCACACCTCCTATATTTATATCCAAATCATTTTATATAAATGACGAAATGCAGTGAACCCAGCACTGATCCTTGCAGCACACTGCTGGTCACAGGTCTCCAGTCCAAAAAACAATCCTCCACGACCACCCTATGTCTCCTACCTTCAAGCCAATTTTGTATCCAATTGGCTAGCTCCCCCTGGATTCCACGTGATCTAACCTTACTAACCAGCCCACCACGCGCAACCTTGTTGCGCACCTTCCTGCAGATCATGTAGTCAAGTTTTACCTTGAATTTAATCAAATATATAACAACAGTTTGTAAGTCCATAAATTACTTGGGTGCTGATTGAAGACAGGGAAAAACTCAAAGAATAGCAGAATGAAGAACCTCTAAGTTAGGTTCAGCACCAAGCAAACATTGATGTCTTATATGCTCATCAGTTCAAACTCTCATCGTAGGTTTTGTAGTTCTACAGACCAAAAGATTTCTTCTCTTCCTCAAATTGTCTGTGTAAAGTAAAACTTCACCTACGAATACATTGGATTGTGGCCCTCAATTTGGTATTATAAATCAATGTAAAGTTGGTGACGGAATATTTCACACATCATTCAGATCCACTGAATTATTTTCTCATGTACTACATTGTAAAGCTACCTTAATAGATTCGAAATGTACATAAGCTGCGTACTGTGCTTAACTGTAATTCTCTCTCTTGATCCGTGCAGAAATATTTATTCCACAACAAAGTTTGAAGCGACAACTGGTTTAGGTCAGGGTCAAATCATTGGACTCACGAACCATTAATGATAAAGTATGCATGGGAAACAAATGTTCTGAAGTAATAGGAGAACAAAGGAAATGCATTATGAAATGTGGCAATTTAGTAGTGGTCAAGATAAACTTAGTTTACGGTTTAAATTCAAGACAAGTTAGCAAGAAGTCCTTACTGATTAAAAAAAGCAAAATCACAAGAAATTATAACTCCCAGCTAACTCTAAAATTTTTTTTCTGTTTTAATAGAACACAGTACATGAAACAGTACAGGACAGGAACGCGCCCGTCGGCCTACGATGTCATGCTGAATATGATGCCAAATGAAACTAATCCCTTCTGCTTGCCCTTGGTCCATATCTCTCCATTCCTGGTATATTCAGGTGCTTATCCAAAAGTCCCTTAAACGCCCCTGTCATATCTGCCTCCACCACCACCCAGCAGCATGTTCCAGACTCCTACCACTGTGTAAAAAAAAATGCCCCTCATTTCTTTGAATTTTTCCCTTCTCACCTTTAAATGCACACCCTCTAGTATTAGACATTTCAACTCTGGGAAAAAGATTGTGACCATGAACCCTATCTATACATCTCATAATTTTATAGATTTCCATCAAGTCTCCCATCAGCCTCCACCACTCCAAAGAAAACAACTCATGTTTTTCTAGCCTCTCCTTATAGTTCATACCCTCTAATCCAGGCAGCGTTCTGGTGAACCGTCTCCAAAGCTTGCGCATCCTTCCTGTAATGTGGCGACCAGAATTGAAAACAATACTCCAAGTGTGGCCTAACCAAAAAGTCTTATAAAGCTGCAACATGACATCCTGACTTTTGTACTCAGCTGCCAACCAATAAAGGCAAGCATACCATACACCTTCCTTATCACCCTATCTACTTGTGTGGCCACTTTCAGGTAGCTATGGAACTGAACCCCAAGATCCCGCTGTACATCAATACTGTTCAGGGTCCTGCCATTAACTGTATAACTGTATATTTAATAATTACACGATGCCTTGAATTTCACTACTGTTGTATTTACACAAATAGTTACAATCCACTCATTCAGAATTGTTCAAACGATTTTAACCAACAAACGGACAATGTTATTTCGTGACAAGAAACAGATGGCGGTCTCATTTTCTAACTGCACAACTTTATTAGCTAACACAGGAGAAGAAATCCACAATTCTCAATAGGCAGAATATGGATAAAGTTTTGAAGAGGTTATTTTCATAAATCTAGCTTACTTACACACCTTAATTTTATGTTGCTTCAAGCATGAGAAAATATTATCAACTTTTTGTCCCAAAATTGTTAACAGTGAATATACGCTGTATTGCAATATAAAAGATATTACCTCAAGAAGGTAGAAATACTGCAAAAATTACATTGCAGAAAAATTTCTGAGTCTACTCTAAAACAGAAAATTCTACTTCATCAGTTACAGAGCAATTTACTTTGATGTCTATTTTAAATCTGTAATACTTCATTGTGCAGGAACATGGTCCATTTAAACTGGGAAAATTATAGCAAAATTAAAATTAAAATGACTGGACTTGCATCTTTCTCTAGTTTTTACTTTCCCCAATTTCCCTCATGTCCTGTCCAAGTTAATCTTGTCCATGGTGCCAGTCTCCTGTTCCCATGATTCAATTCCCACTAAACCGATCACCCAACTTCCCCTCCTGCCTCCACGTTAATCAGCATTGTAAATGGTTATCCCTCTCTCTTTTAAATCTGCTGTCATTCCTCTCTTCAAACAGAAATCACTTGACATCCAAGTCCTTACAAACTACCACTCCACCTCTGACCTCCCTTTCCTCTTCACAATCCTTGAATGTGCTGTCATTTCCCAACTCTGTTACTAGCTTTCCTGGAAATCTATGTTTGAATCCCTCCAATCAAGTTGCCATCCATGCCACGCAGCCAAAACAGGTTTAAATAGCATTCGGACAAAGATAAATGTTCCATCCTCATCCTTCTGGACTTGTCTGGAGTATTTGACATTTGACCATACCATCCCCCATTCATGAACTTTCTGCTGCCATCCAGCTGAGTGAGACTGCTCATGGTGCCAATTCAGACATATCTAATTGTAGTGATGCCTTTCTTCCTGTTCCTGCACCCTTACCTCTGTCTCCCAATGATTTATCCTTGGATTTCTCCTATCTCTGATGCTGCTGTTTGGTAACACCAACCAAAGGAACAGTAATTAACTTCTCCCGTACATTGATGATTCAGTTCCAAGTTACCACAATCGCTCGAGACTCCCCCACTGCTGCCAACCTGTCAGACTACTTTTCTGACATGTAGTACTGGATGAACAGAAATTTCCTTGAATTATTGAGAACAGTGAAACCATTATTTTCAGCTATTTGTTCCACAAACACCCATTCTAGTACTATTGACTCCATCCCTCTTCCATGGCAACAATCTGAGGTTTTGCAAATGTGTTCACAATTTCAGCATCACATTTGAACTCAAGATGAGCTTTTGACTGCATTTTTGCATCTCTAAAGACGATTTCCGCTAGACTTTGTCCCTGCCTCATCTCATCTGCTGCTAGGATCTTCACCCATGCTTTCATCATCTCTAGATTCAAATATTCCAATGTACTCCTGTCTATACTCTCAAATTCTACTCTCTGCAAACTTGAGGTCATCTAATTCCTATTCTACTGCTCAGGTTTAAACGCAGTCTCAATCCCCTCTCACCCCTAAGCTCACTGACCTATGCTGGCTCCTGGTCAAATGACAAATTGATTTGAAAATTCCATTCCTGGTTTTCAAATTCCTCCAGGTCTGTGTAATCGCCTCCAGTCTTGCAACTCTCAAGGAGGAGGCTGGCTAACGTGATGCCATTATTTAAGAAAGGTGGTAAGGAAAAGCCAGGGAACTCTGGTAAGCCTGACATCAGTGGTGGGTAAGTTGTTGGAGGGGTTTCTGAGAGACAGGATTTACATGCATTTTGGAAAGGCAAATCAGGGCAGGTCTTATACACTTAATGGTGAGGTCCTGGAGAGTGTTGCCGAACAAAGAAACCTTGGAGGTGTGCAGGTGCATAGTTCATTGAAAGCGGAGTCGCAGGTAGACAGGACAGCTAAAGGTAGCATTTAGTATGCTTGCCTTCATTGGTCAGTGCATTGAGAATAGGAGTTGGGAGGTCATGTTGTGGCTGTACAGGACATTGGTTGGACCACCTTTGGAATACTGCATTCAATTCTGGTCTCCCTGCTATAGGAAAGATGTTGTGGAACTTGAAAGGGTTCCGAAAAGATTTACAAGGATGTTGCCAGGGTTGGAGGGTTTGAGCTATAGGGAGAGGCTGAGTAGGCTGGGGTTATTTTCCCTGGAGCATCAGAAGCCTCTTTCTAGAGGTTTATGAAATCATGAGAGGCATGGATAGGGTAAACAGCCAAGGTATTTTCTCCCCAGGGTAGGGGAGTTCAAAAACTAGAGGTTTAAGGTGAAAGGGGTAAGAATTAGAAGGGACCCAAGAGGCAACTTTTTCCACACAGGAGGGTGCTGCGTATATGGAATGAGCTGCCAGAGGAAGTGGTGGAGGCTGGTACAATTACAACATTTAAAAGACATCTGAATGGGTACATGAATAGTAAGGGTTTAGAGGAAATAGGCCAAATACTGGCAAATGGGACTAGATTAGTTTAGGATACCTGGTTGGCATGGACAAGTTGGACTGAAGGGTCTGTTTCTGTTCTGTACAACTCTATGACTCTATATTTGGCCAATTGTGCAGTCCTAATTATACTGATGACCGTATCTTAATTTGCCTGGGGTCCCAATTTCTATACCTACTCTTCTCCATATTACTTCCCTCTTTTAAGAATCTCCCTAAAACCATTCTGAAACAAAACCCTTGGTCATTCGACCTAGTTAGTTTGGTGTCATTCTTTGTTTTATAATGCTCATATAAAATGCCTCACAATGTTTAATTACAGGAAAATGCGACATAAATACAAGTTGTTGTAAAGATCATCAAGATATCAAGGATGCCACTTTGCAGCTAACAATTCACTGCTGTATTGTGCAAATGCTATTTATTGTTTAGAAAACAATAAGACAGATACTGTCAACCAGTTTGTTAATTAGCAAGTACCTTTCATCAAGAACTTCACCATACCACCTACTCGATGATGTTTGATTCCCTGCAGTGAAAGGGAGATGAGGAAAAAGCAAAGTAAGGGAGAGATGAAAGTTACTGGTTGACAAAGGCTATCCACGCTACAGCTGGCTCATGATTTCCCACTGCAACCACATATATGTAGCCAGCGGGGAAAAAAACACTTAACAGAAAAACGGGATGCTGAAGCAGCACTTCCACTGCCTTGATCATTCCATGGAAGCTGGAGTGGGTGCTTTCATTTGTAGTGGTCTGTTACATTGTGGACAATCTGGTCATCACTGGCACAAAGCCAGCAGGGAATTCTGCAATCATCTCAGGGGATGGAAGGGAGGCGATGGTTAGCACATTCACTTTCAGATAGACGACTATCACCTCAGTAACCTTGTGCTCCCATGAATACAACTTCAAATCCTACATTGTGCAACAATCCCACTCCCTGTAATTAATCAGTTATGGAAATTCGTGAAAGGACCATGAATTTCACAGTGCAGATTTCAAGTAATTGGTAAAAGAAGCAAAAGCAAATGAGGAAAAATAAACTTTTCCATGCAGTGAGCATTTAGATTCCGGAAAGCACTACCTGAAAGTGTGGGGTGCAGTTGGTTTAACCAATACATTTTAGTTGAAGTAGCTCTCTGTCAATTTTCAAAATACCTAGAAATGCTTTATAATTTTTATTTAGTTAAAAGTTCAATAACATCAAGCAGGACTTTTCAAATGGCTGCGCAAAAAAAGGTAAACATAAGGGCAGAATTTGTTAAGTGCATCCAAGAGGGTTTCTTGAAGCAGTATGTGGATAGCCTAACTAGAGGAGGGGCCATACTGGACCTTGTATTGGCTAAGTTACTGACCTTTCAGTGGGAGAGGATTTTGGTGACAGTGATCACAACTCCTAAAGTTTTAAGATTGCTATGAACAAGGATAAGTGAGGACCTTGCGGGAAGGTACTAAATTGGGGGAGGGTAAATTATGTTAGTATTAGGCAGGAACTGTTATTAGGCAAGTCCACATTTGACACGTGGGAACTGTTTAAAGACATGCTGGGGAGAGTTCAAGACGGCCATGTTCCAGTAAGGAGGAAGGACAAGGATGGCAAGGTAAGGGATTCCTGGACAATGAGGGAGGTTGTGAATTTAGTCAAAAAAGGAAAAAGAAACATCTGTAAGGTTTAGGAAACTAAAAATCAGACAGGGCCGGTGAGGAATATAAAGAAAGGGCATTTAAGGGAATTTTAGATAAGCACATGAATATGCAAGGAATGCAGGGATATGGACCAAGGACAGGCAGAAGGGATTGGTTTCATTTAGCATCATGTTCAGCACAGCACTGTGGGCCAAAGGGCCTGTTCCTGTGGTGTACAGTTCTGTGTTCTAGTAAGGGGTATTTAGATTTGGGAAAATGCGTTAGTTTAGTACAGCCGTGAAATTAACTTGCATAATTCAGAGGAGAATAATGTATTGGAAATAGTTAGTGTTTGAAACATCTGCAAATATCTTTACATACTGTGTAATACTTGGCATGCAGCTTAGAATTACAACATTAACATAAACATATTTTAATCGCTTCTTAGATCATCATAGTTCCATCATTTAAAATGAAACAATTTCCCAACTGGCAAAAAACAAGCTGGATCCCTTCCCCCTCCCCATTTCTGAAGAAGTGTCCTGACCCAAAATGTCAACTTTCCTGCTCCTCTGATGCTGCCTGGCCTGCTGTGTTTCTCCAGCTCCACATTGTTGTCTCTGAATCAACTTGAGTTTACTTACATTTGCACACACAATTTTACCCTTAATTAGTTGCTCCAACTACTCATTCACATATCACAAAATAATAAAAACACAAATACAACTTACCTCACCCCAAAAGAAAATTAGTAAATTACTCACTAACCCGCTAACGAAAAAAATTCTCAGAGATAGTAGGAACTGCAGATGCTGGAGAATCCGAGACAACATGGTGCAGGGCTGGATGAACACAGCAGGCCAAGCAGCATCATAGGAGCAGAGAGGCTGACGTTTCGGGCCTAGACCCTTCATCGGAAAAGGGGGAGGGGAAGGGGGTTTTGAAATAAATAGGGAGAGAGTGGGAGGCGGATAGAAGAGGGATAGAG
>NC_063349.1:25897654-25923427 GCF_021869965.1 Rhincodon typus | reverse complement strand
AACCCCCTTCCCCTCCCCCTTTTCTGATGAAGGGTCTAGGCCCGAAACGTCAGCCTCTCTGCTCCTATGATGCTGCTTGGCCTGCTGTGTTCATCCAGCCCTGCACCTTGTTGTCTTGAAAAAAATTCTCAGCCTCTTTGGGTATTACTGTTACTGTTGTAGCAATCCTGCAGGAAAGGCTGCTCACCTGCCGCTGGGACCCTTTGAGATTATGTCCTATAAATGCAAGTCCAAGCCATTAATGAACTTCAAAACGATCAGTGGGTGAAATACCCAATCCTTGTGGGTTGTCACAGCCTAACATTATCTCCAGAACAGACAATGGTTCCTCACTATTCTCCTTCTAGCCCTTAGCTATTTTTTGTTTTCCATATTCATTTAAGCACTACCATCCAGTTCTATTAGCAAGTCCATTAAAGGGTTACTTTATCTTCTGAAGATCCACATGCACTGATGCACTAATCTCATTAACCCTCCACAAATATTTCTAAATAACTAAATAAAATTATCCAAGCATGAACTCTTCTTAAAAAATCCACCTAGTTTCATCCATTATCCCACATTTTCCCAAGTGCCAGTTAATTTTATTTTAGATCACAACCTCTAAAAGTGTCCACACCACAGATATTAAGATATAGCTGCTGAGTTTAGTCTTTCTTTTTTAAAAAAAGAAAGACATGACATGACGTTGGCAATTGGCCCAGCTCATTGGCACAACTTCTATATCCAAGTATGATTGGAAAATTGTGGTAAAGCCTCCATTCCACCCTTACAATGGTGAGATGAGTGCGTAGTGGTAATATATCACTTGATTAGGACACAGTTCCAACTCCACCACAACTACTGCTGGAATTTAAACTCAATTAATAAAATCTGGACTTGAAAGCTAGTCTTAGACTGGTAACCATAATTACAATCATTATTTGCTGCAAAATCCCATCTGGTTCACTAATGTCCTTTAGGAAAGAAAATCTAGTAACCTTAACTGGTCTGGCCTCTATGGGGCTCCATATATACAGTGATGATTCTTAACTGCCTTCTGAAACATCCTAGCAAACCACTTCGTTTAAAGACAGCAAGGGTTGGACAACAAATGCTGGCTTTTTCAGCCATGCCCACATGGGAATTAAACAAGAATCAAACAAGAACTTTCCTCAGAATGCAATGATAAGACCATAAGACATAGGAGCAGAAATTAGGCCATTCGGCCCATCGAGTCTGCTTCGCCATTCAATCATGGCTGATAGGTTCTTCAACCCCATTCTTCTGCTTTCTCCCCATAATCCTTAATCCTCTTGATAATCAAGAAACTATCTATCTATCTAGGTCTTAAATGTACTCAATGACCTGGCCTCCACAGCCTTCTGTGGCAGTGAATTCCATAGATTCACCACTCTCTGGCTGAAGAAGTTTCTCCTTATCTCTGTTCTAAAAGGTCTTCCCTTTACTCTAAGGCTGTGCCCTCAGGTCCTAGACTCTTCTACCAATGGAAGCATCTTCCCAACATCCACTCTGTCCAGGCCATTCAGTATTCTATAAGTTTCAATTAGATCCTAAACTCCAATGAGTATAGTCCCAGAGTCCTCAAACGTTCCTGATATTTTAAGCTTCTCATTCCTGGGACCATTCTCGTGAACCTCCTTTGAACCTGCTCCAGGGCCAGTACATCCTTCCTGAGATATGGGGTCCAAAACTGCAAATGATACTCCAAATGTGACCTGACTAGGGCCTTATAAAGCCTCAGTAGTACATCCCTGCTTTTATATTCAAGTCCTCTCAAAATAAATGCTAACATTGCATTTGCCTTCCTGACTACTGACTCAACCTGCAAGTTTACCTTGAGAGAATCCTGGACTAGAACTCCCAAGTCTCTTTGCACTTCAGACTTCTGAATTTTCTCCCCATTTAGAAAATAGTCCATGCTTTTATTCTTCTTACCAAAGTGCATAACCTCACACTTTCCTACATTGTACTCCATCTGCTACTTCTTTGCCCACTCACCTAATCTGTCCAAATCCTTCTGCAGTCTCCTCGCCTCCTCAATACTACCTGTCCCTCTACCTATCTTTGTATCGTCTGCAAACTTAGCCAGAATGCCCACAGTTTCTTCATCTAGATCATTAATGTACAAAATGAAAAGTTGTGGTCCCAACACTGACCCTTGTGGAACAGCATTTGTCACTGGCTGCCATCCTGAAAAAGACCCTTTTATCCCCACTCCCTGCCTTCTGCCAGACAGCCAATCTTCTATCCATGCTAGCACCTTGTCTCTAACACCATGGGCCCTTATCTTACTCAGCAGCCTCCTGCGCGGCACCTTGTCAAAGGCCTTCTTGAAGTCCAGGTAAATAACATCCATTGGCTCTCCTTGGTCTACCCTGCTCTTTATTTCCTCGAAGAATTCTAGCAGATTTGTCAGGCCCCTTGCCTTGATGAAACCATGCTGACTTTGCCCTATTTTACCATACACTTGCAAATATTCAGAAATCTCATCCTTCACAATGGACTCCAAAATCTTACCCATAACCGAGGTTAGGCTAACAGGCCTGTAATTTTCCATCTTTTGCCTTACTCCCTTTTTAAACAGGAGTGTCACGTTAGCAATTTTCCAGTCCTCTGGGACCCTCCCTGGTTCTAGTGATTCCTGAAAGATCGCCACTAACACCTCCATTATCTCTTCAGCTATCTCCTTTAGAACTCTGGGGTGTAGTCCATCTGGTCCAGGTGATTTATCCACCTTCAGGCCAATCAGTTTTACCAGCACCTTTTCCTTGGTGATGGCCACCATACTCAGCTCTGCCCCCTGACTCTCTTGAATTTTTGGGATATTGCTCGTGTCTTCCACCGTGAAGACTGATGCGAAGTAATTATTCAGTTCCTCAGCCATTTCCTTATTCTCCACTACTATCTCTCAAGTGTCATTTTCCAGTGGCCCAATGTCTACTTTTGCCTCTCTTTTGCCTTTGTATATCTAAAACTCTTACAGTCTTCATTTATATTACTGGCTAGCTTACCCTCATATTTAATCTTCTCTCTCCTTATTTCTTTGTTTGTTGCCCTCTGTTGGTCTTTGTAAGCACATTTCACCTAGGCCAGATCATCCGTCAGCATTGAGTACTGCCAGACTTTAAGTGCCACCTCTTCATCCACTTTTGACTTTTTCCAATATTGTTCCCATCCTCTCTTTACTGCTACATTACATCTGTGTATATGACAGAAGGGGATGCTGCCAAAGTACTCATTTCGTATCTTGCCTACATGCTCTGCCTTCATAAAATAATCTTCTTTGTGGTCCCTAGTCAGGCTCACTCTTCCTCTGATTACCCTTTTATGTTTCCAAGAGAGTGTTTTCGTTTTCCTTTTATGCTAACCACTAATCTATTCCCATTAACTCTCTTTGCCTCATTTATTTCCTGATGCAGTTTTTCCATTCCCTTTTAAATTCAGCTTGACTTTCCATCAAATTATTCAACTTGGTTCTCTCCTGAATTTTGAACCCGATGAGATTTGTCATAAGTTGGTGTTTTGTTTTAAACCTTACGCTTCTACCTCTTTCCTTTTGTTTCCTCCATTCTTGTCCATTTTTTTGTTTTCTCTCACTTTGCTTCATCTTTCCCTTGCTGCCTTACTTCTTCCTTTTATCTTTCAGCATCTTATTTTTAAGCTGCTTCTTGTAGTTATGGAGCTGTCACCACAACGAACAGTATATAAAAGAGAGCTAGAGGGCATAGATTTAAGTGAGAGGGGAAAGATTTAAAAAGGATCTGAAGGGTAACTTTTTCCACGCAGAGGGTGGTGCATATATGGAACAAGCTGCCAAAGCAAGTGTTGGAGGGGTGTACAGTCACAATATTTAAAAGGCATCTGGATGGGTATATGAATAGGAATGTTTTCGAAGGATATAGGCCAAATGCTGGCAAATAGGACTAGGTCAGATTGGAATGTCTGGTCAGCATGGACGAGTTGGACTAAAGGATCTGTTTCATGCTATATGACTGACTCTGACTCCATTGAAAAGCATATGCAGCAGGGCCGTGAAAAGGCGAATGGAAATTAGAGGGTGGTACGTTCGAAAGGGACCACAGAAGGGAAAGCTGACCTTGCAAGTAGGAACAGAGAACAGGTGGCTGGATTTTTAGAAGGAGCTTTTTTTTTTATTCATTCATGGGATGAGGGCATCGCTGGCTAGGCAGCATTTATTGCCCAACCCTAACTGCCCTCTGGGCAATTAACAGTCAACCACAGTGCTGTGGGTCTAGAGTCACATGTAGGTCAGACCGGGCAAGGATGGCAGTTTCCTTCCCTAAAGGATATTGATGGGTTTTTACGACAATTGACAATGGATTCATGGTCATCATTAGATTCTTAATTCCAGATTCTACCATCTGCCGTGGCAGGATTTGAACCTGGGTCCCCGGAATGTTATCTGGGTCTCTCGATTAACAGTCCAGTGATAATACCACTAGGCCATTGCCTCCCCCAGTTGCATATTGAATAGCTGGCTTTTACTAAATGTTGATCAGAACTTACCCAGGAGGGCTAGCATACACGGCCTCATTTACACAGACAGACATGACTCTTGCTCAACTCAAAAGGTTAACTCTCCAAAGACACTATCAGAAGTATTGATTATTTCAATCACCTTTTAATCTTCACTATCAAAGAAAGGCATATACTGTTTGCAAATGTGTAAAGTGCAAAGACATATTTAGTAGGAACTATACTACTGATATTTGGGCCAGGGAATATTACCAGGGCATAGTAGGAGAAAGCTTTAGCGCACTTGTATTATATCCGAATTGATAATGCTTAACATTCTGACTGGATAAGTAGAATAGTAATTCACACAATATATCTTGTAAAACATTTTCCAATTCCTGTACCTTTTCTCAGATGTTAACTATTTACTGATTGAATCAAATATATGTGGGCAAATTACAAGAAGTTTGGATTTTAGTAAAAGAAAACTCAAAAAGTAGAACAGTCAAAACTGTAGAGAAAAAAGAAACACTTAGAAAACTAACAAAATACAGAAGTATACTAAAGTTATTCTAAAATCCAAGTCAGCTTAAAGAGAAACAGCAAGACCTATTCTATTCTGATATTTACAATAAAGACTTAAGAAACTCACTCAGAGCTACTTACAGAAGTTTACTTGATACATATTATTTGTCCTCTGGTCTCATTCCTTGCTCTTACCTCTTTGATTCGCTTAACAAGGGCATTTTGATCAAAAGCCACTGCCTCTGCACACTGATGTAGATGATCCTGATACCGTAAACAAAGTTTCAGGACTTGCTGTGAATCCAGCTTCTCCAATTTGTTGCCACTGGTTGTAGTCTGACCACTTAATAGTCCTGAGAAACACAAGAATAGAGTTAGATTACATACATAACCTATCAGCCTACTGACCAAGTAAAGCCTGGATTTTACTTTAATCATGTAACAGTTCATTGAAGATATCATAAATAAATCATTCAAAAACAATTATATACAAAAAAGGAAAACACAGATTAAAGTATGAAACAAAAAAAAACACACACCATACAGTATAAGAAGTTACATTACTGGTCTCAGTGCAGCCAACAGTTGCCAGTAATGGTAATGCTCCTCAGCCTGAAGGTGAGAAGACCAGCTGCAATACCATCGGGTACAGCCTCCAATACAGCAACAGCAAAAGGAAGATAGTCCTATTCCATTGCATAGGGTGACTATACACCCATGTTTTCCCAAGCATTGTCCTAAGTTAACATAACCTGTCCCCAAGAAAACAGTGTTCCTGAAAAAGTGTCCAATACATCTGACTGAATAGAATAGGACATGAAATACATGCAAAATTGCAGTGAAAATGGTGGTCAAACATGCATGATTCTTTGTGTCTTTTAAATAAAAAGACAAGAATCTTCCATATTTATGACCAACTGGGAGAGAAACTGCGGAGGCAGGAGATCTATTAAAGGTCACAATAGTACCATTAAACAAAGCTGTTCTTAGAGCATATGCTAGTTCAAGTTTCGTTAATTTTTTTTTATTGCATTATTGAAAAAAAAAACACAGACTAGACAGTGGGTTAGAAAAAATAAGGTCCCTATACACGGTGTTGCTTAGAAAGGGAGCTTGAATGCATTTCAATAGTGCGACATCACATCTATGATAATTGGCTGCACATTTGTTTTCTCCTTGCAGTATATATGCTTAACTGTCAACACATAGACTGAGCAACCTACATTTTTCATCCTGGTTATTTTTCTGTGGTCTCACATGGTACCACACTGGATTTGGTTTAGAATACATGGTCACTACCATAGTTTAATTTAAAAATCATACAATTGTAATTATGGATAATTTTTTTAGTTAGAAAATCCAAAGGAGAGCACATTTTTCAAGCTTTATACGAGTGTCTTGTTAAGTTACTTTAAACAGCTTTGATTTTTGCTATTATTATTGCACTGTTATTAATTTTTGAATAATTGCAAAGAATCAAAGCCTTATTAAAATCAGCAAGCAATCTTTTGAGAGCTCAACTACATCCACTGCAAAACCACAGTGCTACTCAAACTGTACTTGGGATTGGGATCTTTTTAAATAATGGAATTAAATTATTTGCACTACAATTACAGTAGAAGGTACACACTTCATTGGAAACAGGTATGTATTGCTAACAAAATAACAAACGTACACATTGATATTTGCTTTTCAACATATCATGGAATTGACTTAAAAAGGTTTTAAATATGTATGGTCAAACTGAATGCACATTGCAGAGTTTCTTATATCTGTGAAGCACTTTCAATACAGCCTTTCATAATTTCTGCATAAGCCACTCTCAAACATTTGCAATCCAACAGCTGTTGATTAGTTACTTCACACTACACAGTGGATTCATCAACAGTATTATACATTTCTGAATTAGCAACTGTATATTTCACATTCTTTCTCAAGTTCTGGAATGCTGAATGGAGCTTTGGGTGATATTTTACAAGTGCGTAGTGTCTCTGTGTTTAACTGGCGTGAAATAAATTTGCTTCAGAGAGGATAAGATACAAAAATATTTGAAAATAATTGGAAACTATAAAATTTTCTGAATGCAAGTCAATTAATGGCTTGCACTGATACACTGAATGCTGCTTTGAAACATTGAAATTGTAGCTGAAATCAGCATTCTACAGCCCCTACAAAAAAGGAATGAAAACCTGCACATTTGTAATTAATCAGAATAACAGCACCAATTTTTCCAGTTAGCCAATTGTGATAAAGTATACTGAGAGCATTAAGAGCAAAAGATAAGAAATTTGATTCTCTTCCCTTCCCTTCTATCCATAACTTAAGTGCTCAATGTTCACAGCTAAATCATTGTACTACAGAACGTCATTAGTGGCATATTGTACTCATGTAACAAAAGCTGAGCAAAACACCAGTTTCCAGTAGAGTATAGCAGGTGATTTAGAGACCGTAGGCTGTATTTTCTGGTCACTGATGCCAAAGACAGGATGATCGAAATTGCAGCCTTCTGGGTTTTGTCTCCTAATAGGCTGCTTCAGCCCTTGCAGTCCTTGTGGCCTCCCAATTCTGCAGGCCCAAAGGACCAGTAACTCCAGACCTTTGATGGCCCACTGGGAGAGGTAGGCACCACCAAAGGCAGGTTGGAGACTGCAAAAGCATCTCACAAGGAGTCAACCTCGGAGATGTGAATGGAAATCAAACATCATCAGGGCCAAAGCTATAAGACTAAAACACAATTTACTATTTTATTTTCACAAGTATATTAACCTGTTAATATCCAACATAATAAATCATCAAGAGACACTGAAAAGCTCTAATCAATATGCAATTCCAGCTTGTTATTGTGGTGTGCAATAGTTGGAAATGACATGAACTAAAGCACAAGTGAAAACTGATCATTTCTAACCAAAACCTCAGTTGCTTTTAGGACAGAAATGTCAATCATGTCAAGTTTAAAAACCTAAAACTAGTGTTCAGGTGTCTGACTCGAGTAACTGCCCCACATCCAAGGTAAATAAAACTGTCACAACAGACAAGAAATCTAACAGGAAAAGATGAAATGAATTGGCCTACTTCATAAATGATTCATGTATTTTCTGTTAAACTTCTCAAGCAACCTAGTTCTATAGAGAAGAGTCAGGAAATCAGTATAAACAAACATCAGTAGGCCCTCTTTAGGCCCAAGGCTCATTCCAAACAGGAAGGTGTAGATTACATCGCACTTAGCCCTCATATTGATAAAGTAATTCTCAATAGATCAGCTTCATTCAAATAACAGGTCAACTTTATCTTTTCTTAATTTAACCTATTTTTCTAATTGACCTAATCAGAGGTATTATTACACACCTCTGAAGCAGTTGGGATTGAATTGGGGTCTCTCAGTCCAGGGGTAGTGATACTACTCCTGAGCCACGAGAGGGCCCATTAATTTCAGACTGTAATTGAACTGAAACTCCACTGTCAGTCATGGTAGGGTTTGAACCCAGGTTGCCAGAACATTACCCAAGTCTCTGGATTAATAGTCTAGCACTAACAGCACTAGGCCATTGCCTCGCAGTAAGAGACCAACTTTATCCACAACTTAAAATAACTGAAATCAGGTTAATTTCATTTCACCATTAGTACTTTCTTAAATTGGAGAGGGTTCAAAAAGAAGATTTACCAAGATGTTGCCAGAACTGGCGAGTTTGAGTTGTAAGGACAGGCTGGGACTTTTTTCACTGGAGCGTCCGAGGTTGAGGGATGACCTTTTCGAGATTTATAAAATCATGAGGGGCACAGATAAGGTGAATAGCAACGATCTTTTCCCCAGGGTGGGGGGAGTTCAAAATTAGGGGGTATATTTTTCAGGTGAGAAGAGAAAGATGTAAAAGAAACCTGAAGGGCATCTTTGTCACACGGAGGGTGGTTCATGTGCAGAATGAAACGCCACAGGAAGTGGCGGATACAGGTACAGTTACATTTGGAAGACATTTAGACAGTTACTTTAATAAGAAAGGTTTAGAGAGAACATGGGCTGAATGCAGGGAAGTGAGACTAGTTTAGTTTGGGAAACTTGGTCGGCATGGATGAGTTAGACCAAAGGGTCGGTTTCTGTGCTGTATGACGATGACTCGAAGTGTGTCAAATAGTTAGAACCAAACTTCAATTACGCACCTATTTTAAAATTCACCTACAGCATTCATGACAATGCACAAATAAAATGACACTTGAAGAGTACCACAGGATCATTTCTCAATCTGTCACTGACATCCTGGATCACATACAGTTGCACATAACTAAAAGCCACAACCTAACAATGTGACCTCAGTGCTATACAGAGAGTGGTCAGGTTTCCACACCAAAAAATAAATTGTCTTGCCTTCAAAGTTATCAGTTTAAAAAAAACGTTCACAGGATGTGTGTCACTTGCTAAGCCAGTGATTAATGCCCACCCTTAAGTGCCTAGAGAAGGGGGTGGAGAGTCACTCTCTTGAACCACTGCAGTCCTTGGGGTGTAAAGTACACTCACAGTACTGTTAGGGAGGGGGGGGTTCCAGGATGTTTCATCCAGCGACAGTGAAGCAATGGCGATGTAGTTCCAAGTCAGAATGGTATGTGGCTTGGAGGGGAACTTGTAGCTGGTGGTGTCCCCATGCATCTGTTTCCTTGTCCTTCAGAGGTTGCACTCATCCTGGCAAGTACCGACTATTCCAGACTCCCGATTTGTGCCTTATATTTATGGACAGGCACTGGGGAGAAAGAAGTCAAGTTACTTACCACAGAACTCCTAGCCTCTGAACTGTTCTTGTAGCCACAATATTTGTTTGGCGGTTTGGATCAGCTTCTGGTCGATGGTAAACCCCAACATGTTGATAGTGGGGGATTGTAAATGCCATTGAATGTCACGGGGCGATGGTTAGATTCTCTTTTGTTGAAGATATTCAGTGCCCAGCACTTATGTGGCATGAACATTTTATGCCACATCTGCCCAACCAAGCCTGGATTTATCGTCCAGATCTTACTCAGGTCTCAAAACTAAAACTGCTAACTCTGTGCAACACACAATCAGATTTGCTGCCTCTTAACAAAATAAAGAGAGTCTGCATCATTTCCGTTAAACTGAATGCTCGCCATAGGGCTGCATTTCGGTGTACAATACTGTATTTAGATTAGCCTTATTCTAGTCTGAATATATAGGACATACATCAAAACATAACCATTTCAGCAACTGTTTCAAAAGTGCTTGTATTTTTATTTATTATGCAATTTACACGTCAATTAAGATTTTAAAAAACTCACTGCAATAACTCATTTTCTTGAGGCATTAAATTATTTACAGATGACTAAAACAAAGCTCACTCTAGCCTATTAATACACTAGTTATTTTCACTTAGAATTTAATGCTTGCAAGTTAACCTTTCACAAGGCAAATAGAAATGTAACAATTTCCACAGTGACCAAGAGTTTTTGGATATGATGCCATTAAGTTAGCAATCTCACTCAGAACGAGTTCAGATAAGTATTTGTTGGAAACAGAAAACAAAGTCCTTGCCAGTAGGGGGTGCCGAGTTGAATATTCAAGCTGAGTTTCAGACAATTTGCTGCACAGAAATGAGAACTTCGTTCTGCACCTGGCTGCCCTATGTCTGAACCAGTGCTACTATTGACAAAATGGCCTAGCCAGAAAAATGTTTTCCATTTCCTAGTGCTGAAAGTCAGCTTGATAAATTCAAGTATCCACTATGAAACAAACTGTAAACATCCATCTCTCATCTTCATTCAAGATGATTTGGTTTTCATAGAGCTGTTTTCATCAGAGCCATTATTCAAAAAGTTTTAAAGATATACTTTATTGTTGCTAAATTTAAATCGGTTTTCTGTTTGCTTCCTTTACTTGCCCCACTGGGCTACATCCTATGCCATCACTTGATGAACATGCCATTGAGGAAAACAAAAAATGCTGGAAATAGCACACCGGACATGCTCATTCCATTTTCTTCCCCCAACCCCACATAGAACATACCAATAAAATCATTGTACAGTTGAAATTGTGATTATTTTCATTCTACTTTGCTTTTTAAAGGTGCTAATTTGGAAATTACAAAGCAGCAATGTAAACTCTACAGAAGTGGAATATCAAATTTAAGGTTAGAACTACAAAACACTGGCCACAAAAGAATAAAGCTGTAAAACCAAAAAAGGGAATCTGACTTTGTAACAAAGATTTGCCTTTGTCAAACGTTAATTTCTAGCTCATCAGTTGGACTCATACATTGTACTTTTTAAAAAGTACTTTTTTTTTGTTAAAACAAGAGACTCACAGCAAGTGGCCAAATCAAATTAACATCACTACACCTCCTGCATTCCCATTCTACAGTGACGAAGCAGCAAGTCTGCAAAACTCATTAAAGGCAATGGCTCACCTATTATAAATGACTTTTTCTTGCATTATCAGCAAGATAGCTACGGAAACACCTACATTATTCAATAACTGAAAAGAAAACCATTCCAAAGCTCATCGTTCTTTCCAACAATATTGAGGAGATATCTTCCAGATTAGATTTGATCAAGCCATTATTGGAAAATACAATTTGTTTGAATTAATGGTAGTTGGAGTGAGAAGTCACATGACAAACCAAGCACACACACTCTGTGTTCACTCATGTTTTTTTGGGACTGGACCAGCAGTTGAGTGAATAGAGATTCCATGATACTCAATGAATAGAAGCTCATGCCTACCCCTCTTGCTTTAACAAAAGACTTGCACCCTGTCTATTAATTTGGCTGCTCCAACTTTCTGCAGTAGACAGAAATTTTTAAAGAAAGATTTCAAATCCACAGCAACATCTGTGGGGTGGGGGAGGACACAAGAAATCCTAGCCACAGCTTTAAGACACCTCAGGTCTTGCTTTTGAGACTTCAGGTTCTATCTATGGTTGCCAACCCTTCCAAAATGACCAAGAGTCTGCAGGAGTCGGTATCAAACTCCTCGTGGTTCAAAAAAAGCATTTTGGGAGATTATTAAACAATATTTTAAGCAAATCACTCACATAATTCATAGAAATTGTTTCAGAGATTCAAGCTGATCTAACATGATCTCACTGTATTGAGAATGTAGTTCACAGCCAGTTATGTGATATGATGAAATGTGATCATTTAAACTGTTAATCACTTGCATCTGCACCACACATGCGTACTGCACACATGAACACTTTTGCCCCTTTGCTCACCAAAGCTAAATCTCAAAGGAGGAGAAAAGTGAGCAGCGACAGACTAACTATCAGCAAAAGTAGGGCACCGCTGACATGGCCTTGGGGCAGCATGGTGCTTCAGTGGTTAGCACTACCTCACAGCACCAAGGCCACAGTTTCAATTCCACCTTCAGGCAACTGTCAGTGTGGAGTTAGAACATTCTCCCCATGTCTGCGTGGATTTCCTCCAGGTGCTCTGGTTTCCTCCCACAGCCCAAAATGTGCAGGTTAGGTGGACTGGCCATGCTAAATTGCCAATAGTGTCCAAGAATGTGTAGGCTAGTTAGATTAGCCATAGGGAAATGTAGGGTTACAGGGGTGGGGTGGATCTGGGTGGGATCCTCTTTGGAGAGTTAGTATGGACTCGATGGGCCAAATGGCCTGTTTCCACACTGTAGAGATTCTACGATTCTGTGAAATTCTGTAAGCAAGTTAGATTGAAATTCTGCTGACATAAATGAAAACGCACGATACATAAACACAAGGCTTTTCTTAAAGAGATTACATTCTGTGGTAGACAACATTTTCATATACTGTGCTTAACTCAAGTATGACTCTGAATCTTAGACAGGAAAAGAACTGCATTTCTACTATTCAGAATGATCAGTCTTTTAACCAGATCACGGCGGGCCAAAGTCATTAGACAAGTGGTGGCGTTGGGGGGAGGGGGGGGTGGAGAGAAGGGGAAGGTTGGTAATTCTATGGAACAGTTAGGAGACCATTATTGTGTACAGGTTGAACTAAGGCTGATGGGGTAAAAGACATGATCATTTTCAAGGGAAATAAACTACTTGTATAGCTTCAGCCACAGTTGGCAACCCTGATGTTAGCTACAGTCAGAGGAAATAGCAAGCCTCAAAACAGTGAACTTATTTCATATGGCCTGTAACCCAGCCAAACCTATACGTCGCTACTCTGTAATCTGTACGTGTGTGAGAATTTCAGATACATAATTTAGAGCACGATTTAAATATTTTACCTAGGTTGGTTTTAGCGCAATAAAACTAACCTCTAACTTTGTTAAACTCAAGATAACATGTCTGACTAGTTCCTTATAATCACAGAATTAAAAATACTAAAGTACACCTTAAACTGGTGAAGATACCCTAATCCAAAACAAATACCTGTCATACAAGGAATGGGAAAAACAGTCCTTCAACCCCTCCTTACCAGGTTTTGGCAGCTCTTTCAGTGAGCCCTGATAACCAGTCAGAGGTGAAGAGAATTTTTTTTTCAGAGGATGGTGAAACCTTGGAACACTGTGCCTCAAAAGGCACGATCTTTGAATATTTTAAAGGCAGAGGTAGACAGATTCCTGTTAGGAAAGGGAACGAAAGATTTTCAGGGGTAGATTGAAATGTGGAATTTGAAACAAATAGATTGGTCATTATTCCTACGGAATGGTGAAGCAGGGTCAAGAGGTCAAATGGCTCCTATTTCATATGCATGCATCAGCAAACCTGAAGAGTCATCTTGAGTTTCACAGTCCAGATCTTTTTCATCAGCCTAGCCCAGGGATTAAGTCTGTGACTTGGCTTCTACAGATCAGTACAATTGATCAGTACAACAAACAATCAATATGTGTGTCAGCAGATATGCTATGGTGTTAGTAATCGTGTGTCTGAAAGACCCAATTTTACAAAGACAGGAATGTAATCTTCAGGTCTGTTGATACATACACATAAATTAGGAACGGATGTAGGCCATTCAGCCTCTTAAGCCGGCTTGTTACATTCTGGAATGCATGATGCGTTATTCTGCTGGCAAGATTGCAACTGTACAGTTGCAAAGTCAAATTACTTTTAAATCAATATTTTGTGTCCATTCACCATCCCTTGTTTCAGCCGGTTTCCAGCCTTTAACTACACAGTTCTTGTGCAATGCCCCTCTTAGCCCCCATTCAACTGGACAATATGGCCTACATCTGTTCCTAATTTATGTGTATGTATCAACAGACCTGAAGATTACTGGTTATGAATTTAACATTTATTTAAACCGTGCTATCCTTTGTGTTCGGCTAACTACTATACTTGTTTTGATTTTGAGTAATATTTTTGGTGGTCTGCCCCAACCCTATTTTTTTTTCCATTAGCCCAGTTATTGCGCGATTTTCTATAGCCCACAAGAACACAACTATCGCGTTATAGCAGAAAGGACTGTACCTCCATCTATATACCACTCGTCTCTATCCCTCTATATTAGCTCATCTGCTATTGAAACCCTTATCTGTGCTTTTATTACCTCCAGAATCAACATTCCCATGAGCTCCTGATCAACTTGAATTTGCCCAAAACTTTGGACTGGATTAGGTAACAGGCAAAACCCATTCAGCTATTATCTGTGAGCACGCTGACACAACAATGCTCCTGATCACACCCACGTATGCATTTTAAAATTCCCACCCACATTATCTCTATTTTTGCAAACTGCTCCAGCTTCACAATTGATCAAAAGATTCTGCATTAGTGTACGACACTATTGTTCTTGTCCTTCTCAGTGGTAGAGTTGGGAGGTATTTTCAAAATTTTTAAAAGGTACACGAATTAAACTGTAAACAGCATAGAGAGGACTGGTATTAGTGAGAGTAGATACTTAAGAGGCAGGGGATCTGACCAAGTGGAGTTTTTTTAATATTGCATGAGGTCACACTTAGTTAGTATAACACCTAACAAGAGGTGAGTTCTTATTCATATTCCATAACACCTTATTTGAATCTTGCTGCTGCTGGCAAAGCATTGAGGAATCATGAGGCAAGTGATCACTCTGAGGCTCTGACAATTGTGAAAACTTACTTAAAATCTTCTTACTTTAGCAACATCTCAAAATACTAAAAAAAAATCAATCAATCAGAAATCCTCTTACACCATGATCATTTGAAATCTATAGAACCCCTGATGTGCAGACTTTCAGGACTGTTGTCTGGAACCCCAAGTCAGACAAAGATATGGACAGATATCACAACTTGCCTTGATAGCCACCCAAGAAATGTTGGGCAATTTAAAGAGAGTTCCAACACCTGCGTAATTCTATCACCAACGCATGGCCCAAACTACTACTGCACCACTCACTAACTTAAAGACTGGGCCTTTAAACTTACTTGAATACAGCAGCTAGTGTTGTAAAGGGGGTGGGTCATTTTCTCCCCCAGCTTCACGGAAATCCACTGTACTTCCCAAGGAGATATTGTATTATCCATCATTCCTCAAACCAGGCCCAGAAATTCCAGAACAAAATGAGGATTGTCAAGTCAGGAAGATCTTTGGCAATGGGCCCTGCTTTGCCCTTGACTGGCTGTCCTCGAATTGGCAGCTTTCTTTTCTTGTCCTTTAGTTACTTTTATATATCTTTTTAAGTTACTTTGAGACAATTAACAAATTCTGATCTCATAGAAAGAAGCCTATGTTTACATTTTCAGTTGTGGCTTAAACACAAACAACTTGTGATTGTAAAATCAGGACACTTGCAGAGAGTTGTGAAATTCTTTGGCACCCATTGCTTGGAAAAGCATGATAATATTGCTTATTAATATCACAGAAAATAAGTTTCTGATAGGCTGGACACATGACTTCATAACAGCTGAAAGGACTCGTGTGTATATCAGCCCTTATAAGATAATTGGTTCCATTAACATATTAATACTGAGATCATGAGGTCTGTGAGTCAGTCAATAAAACAAATTGGTTGGTTCTGTTGGGAGGTTTCAAGGGAGCTGTGTTTTCGGGTATTTTATATCTTACTACCTCAGCTTTTTCAGTTTCTGTGAATTTGAAAACTCTAAAAGGAAAGTCTTGGCATCCTCCAAGTGCAAGAGTATTTTCAACAATTGGTATCTAGGCAAGCTTCTGGTAATGTGCATAGGATATCATGCTGGAAAAAAAACCTCAGTTATTTTAGCAAATGGAATTATCCTGTTTGTTCCCCTTTTGCAAAAAAAGGGGAGAATATCCCACAATTTCCTCCTTACATCTAGCAAAATTATGTTGTTGAGCAAGTAGAGAATTGAATTAGAAGAAGCAGATAATGGATATTTCCTCCAATTGGCAGGTTATGACTACTGGGCTTAAAGGATCTACCCAGGGATCTTAGCTTTTCATTATATTTAACAATTACTTAGAAGAAAGAATAGAGTACCATATGTCAGAGTTTGCAGATGACACATTTAGGAGGTATGGTAAATAGTGCAGATGAAAGTAGAAAGTTTCACAAAGACATCAAATTAGTAGCTCTAAAGAAATATCAAACATGAAACATCAACTCTTTCCCTCTCCACAGATGCTATTAGACCCACTGACTATTTGAAGCATTCACCTTTTCTGTTTCAGATTTATAGCATCTTCAACATTTTGCATTTGTATTGCTAAATCAAGTGAGTAGTCACTTTTATTGGACTCTTTTAGCTTCCAAAAGGCTGGAATACAAAGTGTAATTGTCTAAAGGGAGCTTTATACTGCATCTGAAGTCCTGAAACTCAGGCATGATATAGTCTTTTTTAAAAATCAACTTGTTCAGACATGTTATGACCCTCAGCTTGGACAGGTGGGATGTGAACTTGAAGCAACTGGCTCAGAGGTAGTGACTCTACCACTACCCACAAAAACCCTCAATTCATATGACATACTGACCTTGAAAGGGATGCAACACAGATGCGCCTGGGTTAATGAGATTAATTTACAAGGACATTAAGATTGTTCAAGGGAATAGAAGCACATAGTTTGAAGGATGATTTAATTAAGCTGTAGAAGATGACTAAAGGTATTGACTGGATAGGTAAAAAGAAGTTATTTTCTTGAGTGGAAAATTCTTTGGACTAAAGGGCTGAGGGCGGTTTTGGGGCAGACAGTGTTCCTACCTCTGAGCCAGGAGGCCTGGGTTCAGGTCCCACCTGCTCTGGAGGCATGTAATAACATTTCTGAACAGGTTGATTAGAAAATATTTAGAACAAATAGGGCACGGTCTTGAAATTGGATCTAACCCATTAAATGATGATGTCAGGAAACACTTTCATACAAAAAGGGCTGTGGAAATCTGGAACTCCCTTCCCTGCAAAGCAGTTAAGGAGGTGAACTGAAAATACAACAAACCTGACAGCAATAGTGTGTGTGTCACGTAAGGATATCAAGACAGGAAATGGATGTACAAAATTAATCAACTATGATGTAATTGAACGATGGGAAACAAGCTTGAGGAGCTATATTCCAATATGCAGCAGAAACCAAGTGATTTAACACCACATTTCCAAAGTTACGGCCCTGGATGAGGAACAGTTCAGGAAATTCCCAAACCTCATTTCAGGCTCTAACTAAAGCCCAATTCATTCAGCAGATAAACAACTAAATAGGTAGTGATAACTTTTACTGGAGAAATTCCACACTCCAGCTTCGCAAACGGAAAGCAAGTTTGGAATCCCTATTTTTGTTCTAAATTCCCAATTCGCATATTATCGATAGAATGTTCTTTCAATGTTGAAAAAATGAGAGAGTGTTAAACTAGTTCATCTAGGTTTTAAAGAGTTCAGAATTAATCCTTCGAATTTAACTTTTCAAATTACTTTAAATCCCTGGGTGGCTTTTGGATTTCATTAACTGGTAGGTCAGTTAAAAAGGATCAATATTCATAACAACCAATTACACAGTATTGTTTATGTTTCAATTATGTAATTTTATTCCTGTATCTTTGTAGCCTCGGAGACAAATGCCCTAAGCGTACAAGTTTTATTGATTTAGGCCAAGGACATTGCATTTTGAAAATGCAACCAGCTTTTAACAGAGCGTGCATTTCCAACATACAGCGCCATTAAAAATGGATAATGAAAGTTGTTTGTCCATTGACAGAGCCCATTTGCCTTTAATCTCCCACGTCAGGGATCTCATTTGCCAGTCTGCCCCTGTGCGTTGTCAGATAACATCACATAAACTGACATTCTCTCCTTTATTGTAAGTTAATGTTCACTATCAAAAAAGGAAACTTAGGGGTCTGAGTGCCAAGTACATCCACTAATTAACATCACATTCACTCATTAATCTCAACATATATTGTACAATATACTAAGCTGAAAGTTCGCTATGATAATGTAGTCCCTCCCTTACCTGAATGGTTATTTGTGTCAATTTAGGTCTCAGTCACAATAATCTATCTGCAACCCCACCACCCAGTCTCCACTTTACTCGAAGGCAGCAGCCCTTAAAATTCTGGTTTAACCTTAACTAAATAAGTGCCCTGTATAATAGAGATATTGCTGCTTGAGAAATAAATAAGTTTCATTTGGTCTCTTCTTTCAGAATGGTAGAAGGATATATTAACTATTCCTAGCAATCAGATTCCAAAATCTGGGTGGGATGCTCTTCTACGGTCGGTGCGATATTGATGGGCCAAATAGCCTCTCTCCGTGCTGTAGGGGTTCTATGATTAAGTCAGTGAAGTTCACTATTAAACACAAGTACTTTACTGTTACATTCAAGTTTGATAGTTTCTTAGTAAGTCTAAAAGAAAATTGCACAAATTTTTAGAAACACATCTTTTAGCATCCTTGAACACAAAAGAATCTACTCAAATTTTTCCAAGCCTCCCAGAAGACATCCAAATGAGCAATTAGTGGAAAGGACCACTATTGATTAATTCAGTCAGGGGGTCAGTTTTGTAAGTAGGCCTGCTTCCATAGTGGTCATCTTAGATTAACACTAAGGATTACAGTGATTCAAATTATGCTGAATGCAAATTGAAATTCTGGGATTCTGAGATTCTGGTGTCAATTACACCAATTTCAGAGAACCACACCAAAGAAACCAATGTAATTGAGTAGAAACTGTGTGTTTAAGTCATTGAGATTCAAAACAAGAATATCCCACTAGAGTTCAGAAGTCATATGGACTATTACTGGCCTTCAATGACCAATTAAGAGGACAGTAAAATACATGAGCTTTATGTATTCAGTAAAAAGGCAAGAGGAAAGAGAGATTCATTTTCAATACCAGAAATTCAAGAGTACAAATGTTAAAACAAATGATTACATTGTGCTGCTTATGTATATTTCACAGATGTCAAAGTACAACATTCTTTTTTAAAATTATCAATGCATCATCTGATTGCATGCCATGTGGGACCTTAACCTTTCCCCCTTCAAATGATTTGTTCCTTACGATAATGAACACAAACATCAGTAGTTTTTTCATCTTTGTTCATAAATAATGTTAGTATGTCCAGGCTTTTTGGAATAAGAATCAAATCTTTCATTCCGCCAAGTCTGACTTCAATTCACTAGTATTTACGGATGCCTTCCATGCACTGAAGACACACAAAAGATTGTTTTCTCAATTTAACCTTGCAAGTTTATCCAAATAATTTTCATTCCATCCCCCTTTAGCCCTAATCTTGCTCAGAAAGCAAGAAACTATAGGCCAGAAAGCAAGAAACTGTAGGCCAGTTAGCTGAACATCTGTTGTTAGGAAAATGCTAGAGTCTAATTATTAAGGAAAAAATAGCAGGACATTTTAGAAAAGATCTATGTAATCAGAAATAGCCTTATGAAAGGGAAATCATATTTGACAAATTCACTCGAGTTCTTTGATGATATAACAAGCAGAGATCATAAAGGGGAACTGACAGATGAATAGAGTATTTGGATTTCCAGAAGGCATTTGATAAACGTGCCACAGAACAGGTTACGGAGCACATGGAACCAGGGACAATACATTAGCATGGATTGAACATTGGTTAACAAACAGAAGACAGAAAGTGGGGATTAATGGGTTTTTTTAGGTTGGAAATGTGTAACTAGTGGAGTGCCACAAGGATCAGTCCTAAATCCTCAAACATTTGCCATATTACTGACTTAGTGGAAGCAGCAGAGTGCAATGTATCCAAATTTGCTGCTGATGCAAAAACAGGTGAAAGGGCATGTTCTGCTGAGGATACAAGGATCTACAGGGCATATAGATAGATTGAGTGAGTAGGGAAAAGCTTAACAGATGGATTTCAAATGTAGTATAGTGAGAGGTCTTGCACTTTAGTGGGAAGAATCACAAGGCAGATTATCCAAAAAGTGTGGCACACAGGGATCTGCAATTCTTATGCATGAAACAAAATTAGCATACAGGTGTAGCAAGCAATTAAAAAGGCAAAATTCAATTGTGAACTTTATTGCTGGTGGTTAGAGTTTAAAAAAAGGGAAAGCTTGATACAACTGTACAGGATGTTGGTAAGGCCACACCTGGAGTACTATGTATAGTTTTGGACCTCATATTTAAGTAAGGATATACTAGTTATGGAGACAGTTCAAAAAAGAATCACTGGGCCAATTCCAGGGATGAAGGATTTGACTTAAAAGATGGATATACCAGTTAGGGTTTTATTCATTGGAATTTAGATGAATGAGGAGTGATTTAATTGAAACACACAATATTCTGAGAGGGCTCAACAAGGTAGACGTTGAGAAAATGTTTCCTCTAATGTGGAATCTCCAAATAGGGGATATAGATATAAAATAAGGGGATATGCACTTAAAATTAGCATGCAAAGTAAACTCTTCTCCCACAACATAGAGTGTCTGCAACTCTACCCCAAAGTGAGCTTTGGCAACTCTTCAGGCTAATGGCATATTGTCAATCTACTTCTACTTTTTCCTTAACCCCAACTATCCTCCTGTGATTGTCTGATATCAGTCTACTGGATTTCATTTTTAAAAAGCCAGATGTCCAGGAACAGTATTAATAAAATACACTCTTCATTCATTTACACTAAAGTGGATGAGTAGTTGTGTTTTTTAAGGCAACTTTCAAAAGGAAAATTAAATTCATCAGAGCTGGCCATTTCAGAGTACAGTGCAATAAATGCAAAGCAATTAGTTCCACTGCAATAACCTGTTAGATCATAAATATACAAATGACTGGTAATTTACACATTTAAAATGATAGTTGTATGGTTAAACTTGATAAAAAGCAAGATGGCAGCAGAGTAAGATGCTCCAGTCAGTGCTCCTCTGCTTGCCGGTTCATTTTCTTCTTCCCCTCTTTGCAGCAGTTTTTCTATTCTCCCAACCCTCCCCTTAAACTACCATATCCTACCTAGAGAATGGGGGCAAGAGGAAGGGAGAAGAGTTGCGGCCGGATCCGGGACGGGGGACAGCAGAGCGAGTCCTGGATGGAGGCCAGGGTGGCCTGGTGTTCTGAAGGCCAGCAGGCACAGACTCATGTTGGAAAAGGGCTATGAGGACTATAACTTCAGTACTTTATAAAATACATTTTCTTATTATTCTGGACTTTAAACTCTGTATTGCCATGGTAATTTTTTTAAAACTATTTCAATTCTGTGACAGCGCTTAAAGCGCTGAGAGGCAACATTACAAACTTTTCACTGCACTCATTCGAGTGCACATGACAATAAAGGCTATTCCATTCTAAAGATTTCAGTTACTTTAATGTATTCAGTAAAATTAGTTGGCATCAGTACATTGGTTGTCATAATGTTATTATGAAGCTCAGATAAAAACTCTGCTTTGCACCCTGCCCTTGTTTTGTAAATGCAGAATCTATATGTGTCTACAATCTTTATATGGAGGGCATCTCAGGGGCATTGCATGCTGCAACATGATCTACCATAACGCATAGAACCATAAGTAGTAGGAACAGAAGGCCATAAGGCCATAAGACCATAAGATATAGGAGCAGAATTAGACCATTCGGCCCATCGATTCTGCTCCACCATTTGATCATGATTGATATGTTTCTCAACCCCATTCTCTTGCCTTCTCCCTGTAACCCCTGATCCACTTATTAATCAAGAACCTACCTGACTTAGTTATACTCAATGACTTGGCCTCCACAGCCTTCTGCGGCCATGAGTTCCACAGATTCACCACCTGCTGGTTAAAGGCAGTTTGGCCTCGAGCTGCTCGGCCATTCAACAGGGTCGTGGCTGATCCGATACTTTTCAAGTCCACTTTCCTACGTTTTCTCCATAATCCTTGATTCCCCAACTGAGAAATAATCTATCTCAGCCTTAATTATACACAAGGACACTGCCACTGTATCTCAACTCTCCTATGGCAAGGAGCTCCAAAGACTCTCAGACCCTCAGAAGAAATTCCTCCAAACCTCAATCTTAAAGTGGTGCCCCTCTATTCTGAGACTATGCCCTATATCCTAGACTCTCCCATGAGGGGAAACATTCTTTCAGCATTTACCCTGTCAGACCCTTAAGAATCCTTTATGTTTTAATGAGATCACCCCGCTTTCTTCAAAACTCCAGTGAATAGAGTCTCAACCTGTTTAGCCTTTGTTCATAAAATAATCCCTGCTCGAGATCAACCTACTGACCTTCTCTGAATTGCCTCAGATGAAATGATAGCTTTCTTTTAAGTAGAAAGGACCAAAACTGCTCACAGTACTCCAGGTGTGGTCTCACCAGCACCTTGTATGGTTGTAAGAAGACTTCCCTACTTCCCAATCCATTGAAATAAAGGGCCAACATTCCATCAGCATTCCTGATTACCTGTCGTAGCTGTGTGCTAGCTTTCTGTGTTTCATCTACAAGTATCTCCAAGTGCCTTTGTGCAGCTTTTCCTCAATTTAACTAATACTGTTCTTTTATTCTCTCTTCCAAACTGAACACTTTCACATTTTATTTCCCCCTCACATCATACTCCATTTGCCAACTTTTTGCCCACTTACTTAACCTGTCAATATCCCCCTGTAAACCGTTTGTATCTCTTTCCACTTACTTTTGTGTCATCTGAAAATTTAGCTACAGTACATTCATTTTCTTCCTCCAAGTCACTAATATATATTGTAAATAACTGTGGTCCCAGCAGTGATCCATCTGGAACCCCATAGGTCATGGGTTGCCAATGTGAAAAAGAACCCATTATCCCCACTTGCTGTTTCCTGCCCGTTAGCCAATTATCTATTGATGCCAGTATACTACCTCCAACACCATGCATTTATCTTACGACTAAAGCTTTTGCAAGGTACCTTGTTGAACACATCTACCAGTGGCCACCTATCCACTCTGGTTAAGACTTCCTCGAAAAGCTCAAATTAGCCGTTTTCCAATTATCTGGTACTTCTCCAGAATCCAATTATTTTCAGAAAATTATAAGCAATGCATTTGTCAGCACTGTAACTCCCTCTTTTAGGAACCTAGGATGAAAGCCATCAGGGTCAGGGGACTTATCTGCCTTTAGCCCAGTTAGTTTGTCTCATACTACTACTTTAGTGATTGTGATGGTACTTAACTCCTTCCCTGTATTTTAGCAGCAAGATACAGTCTTGCAGCCACAATCCTTCACAAATTCGGTTTTCAATCTCAGCTGCTCAGATTGTGTGGCATTGCAGATGACAGTCTATAAGTGTATGAGAGGGAGAAAGATTAAATAAAAAAGTAGAATAGCAGATACCTTTGCTCACACACAGGTGAATTCTTGCAATATTATCAAACTGGTTAAACATGAACACATTGCCACAGTGCACTTAAAAGACAAATAGGAAGCTAAACACCAAACAAAAAAAAAGTCAGAAAATGTACAGACAGGCCAATTAGTACTTCTCTTTCATTTTTATGAAATCAAGGTAATTTCACAGGGTTGTTATTTAAATAATTGCCTAATAATGATTAAAAGCTTGTTATTCAAGAATTATACAGCAAAAAGACAACATAGGTTGAGTAAGGAAAAAACTATTACAAGTCATATTATAATTTGGGGGGAGGGGCTAATCATCAACACTGACCTAGTTACCTTCTGACGTTGCCATTCATTTACACGTTAATCTACCTGGCAGATGTTCGGTGGTTGCAGTGGTACTGAATGTCCCTTGACCATAACCTAAAGGGTAGAATCTTGCGCCATCTCCCATGGTAGGTTTGATTGCAGGCACAATTTAATCAGGCAACTGGGGATCTCGCCACTTGTCCACCTCCAACCCAATCAAGGCAGTGATAGGGAAAATTAGCCCCTGCTAACTGAGAACCTTAAGTGGGCAATTAATGCACAATCACAGGACTCATCCTGCTTCTTGGTGGGAAGGAAGACGCATTAAGTCTGAAGGGGTCACACATACAAGTGGATACGGAGATTTTTTTTTCTAATCTAGCAGTCAGCTGCAGCCTGCGTTGTATTTGAGTAAAAATATATCTTGCTGGTTGAATTAAGTGTTAACTTTGATCTGCCCGATTCAGTTGTTATATTTTATTTCCTGTCAAATTCTTATACTGACAAACAGCTACTGCTTTTATCCCTTCAATTCATCCCCTGCTACTTCAGTTTTGTAAGTGTGAACAGCTAGAGAAGTATAAACCAAACTTAACCATGAAAGGTATGACATAGTTTTGTCCATATTTATCAGCTTCATGCTGAGTATATAGTTAGGCGTCAGGTTCTCAACATCTGTTGGGAAATTTCTGGTCTTTCTGAACATTACAAAATACAAAATTGCAGGTTTTTTTTATTTTCTTTTGAAATCAATTCCAACTGAGATAACAAAATGGAGAGTGCAAAAGGTTCAGTGGGAGAGTAAACCTGGATGATTGGGATGTTCAACCTCAGGGCATTAGGATTGAAGTTTTCACCAGCAATGCAGTATCATTGTGTAAAACATCACTAAACAAAAAGATACTATAAACAAATAACTTTCTGCATTGCACCTCTGCCCTCTGCTGGCACAAAAGGTGTTGGGGTTTGGAGGGAGTTGTTTGGGGAGGGGTGTGAGAGCGAGAACGAGAGCGCAAGAGAGAGAGAGCACGTGAGATTAAATAACAATTCACAGGTGAATCCAGGGTGTAAACTGGTCTCCAATGCAGTATTTTAACATTAGCATTGCTATATCAGTATCTGCTGTAAAATAAAATAAAGCTGTGCATACAGAGCACACAAAATAGTAGACCATTTAGTTCCTCAAGCCTTCTCTGCCATTCAAAATCATGACTGATCTGTGTTGTGTTTGTCACATTGCTATTTACCCCCAATAACCCTGGATTCCCTGCCTTACAAAAACCTATCCACTTCCGGTCTTAAAAGATATACAATGAGCACACCTACACCAACGCAGAAAATTCCAAAGTTTCACAACCCTCAGAAAATATTTATGCTCAACTATCCTGAAGGGGAAACCCCCGATTTTAAAACAGCGTCTCCTACCTCTGGGCTGGAGAATCTGGAAGAGATATTTATTACAGCTATTATATACAAATCTGGCTTAACATTGAGCTATTGTGTTACAATAAAGAGGCATGCTTCCAGTAGCATCTTCAAGATATCTGAAGACAGTAATAGTATGAGACCTTTATACCCTTCAGGTCACAAGTTATGACACAGTGAAGATCATGAGCATGTCTCCAAATGGAAGAGAGGCAGACAAACTTACTGACTGTAAGACAATTACACAAGTCCTACCACCTAATAAAAACAAAATACAGTGAAAATCTGAAATAAAAACAAGGTGCTGGAGAAACTCAGCAGGTCTGGAAGCCTTTGTGGAGACAGAAATAAAATCAAAGTTTTGATTCCAATGACTTTCATCAGAATGGCTTACAGCCTGAAATGGCAACT